>NW_023416284.1:63172418-63449918 GCF_014176215.1 Rousettus aegyptiacus
TGTGTACCCACCAATATTATTATTAAATGTCCCAGAGAAATCTGACTTCAAATAATACTACAATATTTAAATATTAAAATTGGGAACAATTTTTTGCCTACTAAATTTGGAAAGATTTAAATATGACGTACATGTGTATAATAGACCCTCCCCTTATCTGCGGTTTCACTTTGAGCTGTTTCAGTTACCTGTGGTCAACCATGGTCCAAAAATATTAAATGAAAAATTCCAGAAATAACTATTCATAGGTTTTAAATTGTGATCATCCTGAGTAGCATAATGAAATTTCACACCTTCTCATTCTGCTCCACCTAAGGCATGAATCATCCATCTGCCCAGCGTATGCACACAGTGCTAAGTGTTAGTCACTTGGTAGCCCACTCAGTTATCATATTGACTGTTATGGAATCACAGCGCTTGTGTTCAAGCAATCCCCTTAGTTTACTTAATAATGGCCCCAGAGTGCAAGAGTAGTGATGCTGGCAATTTGGATATGTCAAAAGAAGCTGTTGAGTGCTTCTTTTGAGTGAAAAGGTGAATGCTCTCAGCTTAATAAGGAAAGAAAAAAATTGTATGGCGAGGCTGCTAAGATCTATGGTGAGAACAAATCTATCCATGAAATTGTGAAGGAGGAAAAATAAACTCATACTAGTTTTACCGTTGCACCTCAAACTGCAAGTTACAGTCGCAGTGAGTGATAAGTGCTTAGTTAAGATGAAAAAGACATTAAACTTGTGGGTGGAAGACAAGAACATAAAATAGGTTCCAACTGATGGCAATGTGTTATACAAGAAAGCAGTGAGCCTATACGAAGACTCCAGCAAGGGATTCCCAAGACAAGTGACACCAAGCCAGTTACTGCATATAAGGGATGGTTACAGATGCAGTAATAGATTTGGACTGAAAAATATAAAAATTACTGGAGAGAAAGCGACCACATTCACATAACTTTTATTACAGTATATTGTTATACTTGTTCTATTTTCTTATAAGTTATTATTGTTAATCTCTTACTGTGCCTAATTTATAAATTAAACTTTATCGTAAGTATGTATGTATAAGAAAAACGTAGTATATATAGGGTTTGGTGCTATCCATGGTTTCAGAGATCCACTGGGGGTCTTGGAATGGGTCTTCCACAGATAAGGGGAGACTACTGAATGAATATCAATATGTAGGCTGAGAAATGAGACTTCTCATCCTAGGTTATAGGGAGGATGAATTGGTGTAGCTCAACTAGAGGACAATTTGGCACTAGGTATCAAAAATCTCCGAATATTCATGCCCTTTAACCTAGTAATTCCACTGTCAGCAAATCGTCCTTAGAAAATAATCAGGAATATGTCAGAGATTAAGCTAAAGAGTGTCAGTTACAGTTTTATCCATAACAGTAAAAAGCTGAAAACAAATTAGCTTTCTAATCACATTAGAATGGTAAAATAAATTACCATGCAGTTATATAATAGAATATTTTGAAAGAATTAGAAAGTATTAGAAAGAAAAAGTATGATACAAAATTACATACATATATATACATATATATACAGTATAAAATCTATTTGTTAAATAAAATAATATTCATTTTGTTAAAAAATAATTTGTGTACTTAATACATGTGTTACTGTACTAGAACTTCATATATGCTATTCATTTAATCTTCAAAATAAAACTTATGTGTAACACATTATTATTATCTTTATTTTGTGGAAAAGGAAATTGAGGTTTAGACAGCTTAACTAACTTTCCAAGGCCAAGAAGGCAGTAAAGTGGCAGAATTGGGACTTGTAACCATGTCGATTTGATGCCAGAGGCTGTGGTCTTCAACAGTATGTTATACCATTTATATAAATGCCTGAAAAGAGCAGAAGTTAATAATCCAAACAGTTATTATTCCTGATTTGAGATTAATATTGATTTTTTCTTCTTTAAATGTATTTTCCAAGATATCAAAAAAAAAAAAATCACTATCCTAATTAGAGAAAAAGATACTTCTCTTACCCTTTCTCCATTTACACACACGCACACACATATATATAATATATAATCTATCTTTCTTCAAGCACAAATTTTCTTCAAAATTGTTGTCATCACCATCCTTTCTAGGTTTATGCTTCTCTAGAAGAGCTTGAAGGATCCCACTAAACGTAGGAGAGTTCTGATCCTTGCCTTTGAGGCCATGTCAGTTTTTCATTTCTCGCCCAGTTGCCAATTAACAAAGCTGCATTAGAGACCATTAACACCAAAGCAATGACTTCGCCTTCAGTCTTCGTTCACTAAAAACAAAGGAGTACTCTTATGTACTCCTTTCTGTTTTCAAGCCTTATTTATAACTGCCCAGGATGTGAGTTCAACCTTCTCTCTGAAAATGAGCTACATTTTTTCCCTGTTCTATAGTACATCATCCATCATCGGAACCAAGAGCTCAACGACTGCATGTTCGCTGCAATTCTGAGGATGATGAGGAGGAGGACGATGATACTGGCAGCTGGCAAAGCCATAGTTCATTCTGCCACAGTCCTGTTGCCCACAGCAAAATTCGGCATGGACTATCTTAACTTGAAAGAATGTAGAGGTATATGGTGAGAAGGTGTCACGTTTATATCCTCACTCTTTCAGCAAACATTTGTTGAGCAAATACTATGTCATGTGCTATATTAGACATTCAGTCTACAAAGATGAATAAGGCCTGGCCTCTGCTCCGGTGGAGTTAATAGTCGAGTGGGGTTGAGAGACTAAAAATATAATTTGGGGCCTGACTGGGAAAGACCTGTTAAGGCATTTCAAATTTATTGTTTGGGTATGGAGATTCCTCAGAAATGTTTAAGTCAAGTTGTGACATTACCTGATTTGCTTATAGACGAAGTTCTCTGACGAGAATGTAAAAATGGAGTGGCATCCAAGAGGCCATTATGAGACTGTGAATTAGTCAAGGAGGAAATTATGCCAGTCTGAAATAGGGCAATGGGGAAACCGATACATTTTGGATATACCTGATAAGTCTTCTTAACTAGCTGGATAGGGAAGGCGAGTGTGCAATGAGGGAGTAGAAGGAGAAGTCATGGCTGACTTTGAGGTTTGAGCTTGAATGATCACTAGGTGGTGAAACCACCCAACAAGATAGGGACATAGAAGAAAGATTCTTAAGTTGTTTTTGAAGGCTGATGTTTTTAAAGCACATTGTGTAAAGGTT
This sequence comes from Rousettus aegyptiacus, assembly GCF_014176215.1. NCBI lineage: Eukaryota > Metazoa > Chordata > Mammalia > Chiroptera > Pteropodidae > Rousettus > Rousettus aegyptiacus. The sequence goes on from NW_023416284.1 coordinate 63,175,609, forward strand.
TTTAGAAAGCAATTGAGAATGTGGGTATGGAACTCGTGAGAGAGGTCAGCAATATGTTTGTTGTGATTCAGTCATACACACTTGAATTCAACCACCAGGAGAGTTCCAGTCAACACTGACGTGTTTTTTTCTTCCCCTTCTGAATGAGAGAGGAAACCAAAGTAGGTTTTTGAGCAGGCAAACCCTTGAGATTCCTTATGCGCCTACCCTGACATGCTGATGCAACCTGGCATGGCGTTCTAGTTATTTACTTAATTGTCTGCAAACTCCTAGAGGGCATCACTATATGTAACAAATTTGCTGAATTGATTAATAGAGTGAGAAAATTTGCATGGAGTGAGGGAATAAGAAACATTCAGAGATTATATGGTCTGTTTTTCCAGGAGTTGTTAACTCCATAAGTAGCAAACAAAGGAAGTGTGGCCCGCAGATACCCTCACAACAGTGGTAACAGTCAATTCTTTTTACAGAGTTTCTCTTCCACTATGTTACAATTCTTCCTCGGCTCTTGGCCTCCTCTTCTTTCAAAATGCTCCCGAACCAAGCCATTGTATTAGTTTAGGCCAGCATCTCCTCACATCTGTTTTACTACAGTGAGATCCCCATGGTACCTCTCCAGTCTTGCATCCTCTAGTCATTATCCACACTTCAGCCAATGCAGCATTTATACACTATAAATCCAAGCATGTCATTCCCTTGTTGAAAACATGTTAATGGCTCATATTGTAATTAAGGTAAAAGCCAGAGTCCTTAGGCTTATAGTACGGCCAATTGTCCAAAACCCTTCTGCTTATCTCTACAGCCTTACTTCTCTTACCACCTTACCTCTTTCTTCCTTCCATCATACTCCTACTCTCTCATCACATCAAACTACAGCTGTCCCCAGCTGCCTTCTCTTTTCTAGCCTCAGGACATTTATACATGCTGCCCCCACAGCTTGGAGCCCTGTGCCTCTTCTCTTGCCCTCTCGGCCTGACTAACCCATTTAGCCTTTAGAACTCTGCTTAGTTATCCACCCCCTGCATGCAGGATACTTGCCCTAATATTTCAGGTCTTGGTTTCATGCTCCCTATACGTTTATTGATGGCACTCTGTTTATTCCCCTGGCAGTACTTATCACACTGTGTTGCTACAGCTGTGGACCTTTCTTCCTCAGTGGATCGTGAGCTCTTCTTGGTTGTTTCCTAGCATCTAACTCAGTGTCTGGCCCATAATAAGCCTTCCGCAAATATCTGATGGATGAACAAATGTCCCGCAGGGTTGGAGGAAGCATGAGCATGTAGCTGGGCAAAACAGGCTTCATGCTTTCTCTATATCCTGTCGGGTTGAGCCTGCAAATGAGGTCAATGTTTAATCAATTGGTCCACTAAGTGCCGTTAAACTATAGCTTCTCATGCAGAGTCAGAGATGAAAGAAAACTGAAGTTGGAATTTTCCTCAGAAAAAGAGCAAGCACTGATATTTCAAAGAGAAGATGCTTAGATGAAACATACCCACCTCCTGCTTGTACTGGCAGGTGGGATGTTATTAGCATCCCTGATAAGCAATGAGATGGAGCCCAAGGCACTTCCCCTCCCCTCCTTCCCTCTCTTCCTCCCTCTCCCTCTCCTCCTCCTCTTTCCCTCCCTCCCTCTTTCTCTCCCTCCCTCTTGTTCTCCTCTAGCTCTAGCTCTTACTTTCTCTCTCCTCCCCCCTTGCCCAAGCAACAATCTTCAGACAGGTGCAATAACGCAGTGCCTGTTTAAAATTTAAGAGGACAAAAATGAGTTGAGGGTTTTTTTTTCTTTTTCTTGTAGGAAACAAATTAGCCCACAGTAGACTTGTGCCTGCAAGCAGCCCACTTAATTTGGTTATTTCCTATGCCTTGAGGCCAGCTTCTTCCCGCTAATTCTGCCAGCTTCTTTCCATGTGAGGGTTTATCTCCTTGTTCTATCTAGAATCATATGACAAGTGAGAGTCCTATCTGTATTTTGTCTATTTAATCATCCCACCACCTTATTCCAAAAAGAATCTAAGGTGATGAGTCAATTTTATAAGCACAATCTCTCCCCTAAATTGATGTCCAACGGTTTCAACCAGAGCCCACTAAAATTTCAAACCCACACTATTAAGTATACAGTTAAAAATCAATTCATAAAGTTCATGTTTTCAATGGGTTTGGAATATTGAGGACATAGGCCCCAAAATGACCACACAGGGGTACCAGCTCCTGATTGTCTAGGTGCAGATGATCCCTGTGCACTGCTTCAAGTTCGAGCTGGCAGAGGAATTTGGATCTTCATCTTGAGCTCCAGACTCATGTGCCCAACTTCCTATAGGGATGGTTCTACAGTCATCTCAAAATTGAGATGCCCCTAAAATGAGTTTACCATCTTACTCCCAGCATAGTACAGTGGCCAAGAGCACAGAATCTGCTGCCAGACAGCCTGAGTTCAAATCCTGCCTCTACCACTCGGCAGCTGTGAATGGGCAAATTACTTAACCCCTGTACGCTTCCGCATCTATAAAATGTGCATACTACCAGTGCCTATATCACAGGGCTGTTATTAGGGATAAACTAGTTAATAAACATCAGCTGCTTAGAACAAGGAGTAACACAGCTTGTTTAGCATCTACTGGTCCGTGTGGTTGCAGTTGTTTTAATTCTCTTTCCCTCCATTCTGTATTTGGTGAATGTCATCAGCATTCACCAAGTCTTCAGCAAGTAAAAGTCAGCTTAGGTGCTTCTCAGTCCTGCACTCCACCCATAATTGGTCTCTAAGCTTTACCGACTTTATTTTTCTAAAAAATCTCCCAAGTTCACCTCCTTCTCTCTAGCTCCAGGAATGTTGTTTTGGTTCAGTCTTTCTTCATTTTTTTTTTTCACCTAAATTAGGGGAGTTGAATTCTAAACCATCTCAGTAATTCCAGTCTTGACCCTTCAACAAAACCCTCCACACAAATCCAGTTGTGTCATTTCCTTCCCCAACCCTTATAGTGCTCCTCTGTGTAGAGTCGCCTTCCTCAAGTTACTATTCTAGTACCTGTAACATCGACTTCCATCTCCCTCATCTCCTCTCTCACCCTCCCAATGGCCACTTTGGTCTCCAGCCACATGGAATTATTGGTAAGTGCCAAACGTAACATGCTCTTTTGCTTCTGGCCTTTGCACAAGCCACTCTCTCCTGCCTAATGATCCATTCTCTGCATTCTTCACTGGACAGTTCATCACATTTTCTCCCTAATTACACTAAGATATCTGCTCTTCTCCATATTTCCTTGATGAAGAGTCAATGTGGTATGCTTAAAAAAAGACCTCTAAAGTCTGCAAGGTTTGAATCCTGGCTCTATCACTTCCTTGCAGTGTGGGTTTGGGCAAGTTACCTAACCTCTGAATGTCCTTTTTTTTTTTTTTTATCTATAAAGGTAATAAAAATACCTACCTCATAGGACTGTTGTGAGAATTAAAAGAATTATTTCAGATTAAGTCCTTGGAACCATTTTCAGTACATAGCAAAATGCAAATAAATGGAAGCTATTATTTTTCTCATCATCATCATTATTATTATTTGGGACCTCAAACAGTGCCTAGCAAAATTTAGCTACTTACATAGGTTTTAAGATAAAAGGACATAATGCTCCTTCTTGAGGCTGGTTCTGTGGCTTCTCACTGGGCAGCAGATGTCTGCAGAGCACTCAGACCTCACCGGTTCCACTGCCCTGTGAGCACAGCCTCCTTGGGTGCCTTGGTACAGAGGAAGAAGGTGTACTTTGTAGCTGGAATTCCTGAGTCTGACGTCAAAACCCTGTATTACTCCAGGTAAATTCCTTTTAATTCCTCTAAGTTTCCTCATCTGTAAAATGGAAAATCATACACGCTTTACAATAAAATTTCTAAAGCAATTAGCCCCGTGCTAGCATGTGATAAAGAGCACCTATTAAATTTTTAAAAGAACTTTTCTCAGCACTATTGCAAATACATTCTAACTAATCAAAACTCAAACAAAACTCTTACAGGAGAAGGTAGTTAAAAGTAAATATTGGTATAATACGAATAGGGAGGGAAATAAGGTCATTAAAAAGAACCCTGGGAATATAATGGAGATGAGGAAATAAACCCTTCTTGATATTTTTCTAATCCCCTGAAAGTGAGATCCTAGTAAGTACAGTCTTGAACAAGAAGTGTCAAATGATAGAGTGTTGGTTATTTAAAGCCTGTTCTAGTGTCTGTCTTTGATTCATGCTGGGTCTTCCTCATATAACTGTTGACCATGTTTCACAACATGTATAACCTTGACTCCTATACCTACCATTACTCCGTGTCCCATACTAGCCAAAGGGGTGAGATCCCTGCTATACCATTGCCTAGCCCAGTACCTGGCACACAAATATTCAATAACTATTTGTAGCATTAAATGAATAAATGATCTCTTATTAGCTCGACGACTAGGGTTGTTTAGGCTCCGCTGGAAGCCACAGTTCTGCTCCCCTATCCTTCATGAGAACCTACCTCTTATTCATTTTCTGCTTGAATAGGTCACTCACTAGTAGAGAATTATATGCCAAATGTGTTAACTACAAACATTTTGATTAAGAATTCCAACCTACTCTTCTAGAGCATAAATATCTGGCCATAGGAGACAAAGTTTGTTTCTTTCTCTCTCTCTCGGTTAAAAAAAAAAAAAAGCTATAAACAAACAAACAAACAAAAATCCAGAGGCTCCAGAAATAAAATTGTAATAAAGAAGATTATATGAAGAGATGGATAAAGGTGGTAACAGTCTTTTTAATGTAACTTAAAGAGAAATGCCATTAGGCTTCTGGAAGACATCTCTCTCTCTCTCTCTCTCTCTCTCTCTCTCTCTCTCTCTCTCTCTCTCTCTCTCTCATCTTTCTCTATCTATCTGTTATTAAGAAAAAAAGTAATCCTTAGGAAGAAAAAACAAAAACAACCATCACCAAGCATTTTCAGAGCACAAACTCATGGTGAAAATTCCAGAAGACAGATGCCACTCTATTCTAAGCAAGCCCTTTTCTCCGAAGTCTCCAGGACAGTTCTGCCCCATCTCCATATGGCCAAGGGCTGAGAACATAAGTTGTTCTTCCCTCCAGTGGCATCACTCAGCTAACTATTTGTGAGTTCGAGGAAGCACAACTACATCCCTCCTGGACTTGCATCTCATTTTGAAATTATCTTGTTGAGCACCCTTTTTAAAAAAATTTATTTAAATTGTTTCAACATGGCACATTGAACATGGAATAAAATCAAATGCTTTTGAAATATAGTTGTTTTGACTTCAGGGTGAGGCAATCCAGCACAGAGCTCAAAGCTCTGCCTTTGGAGTCAGGGGTCTTTGGTTCTATTCTACCAACTAGTTATGGGAGCTTAGGTAGGTAATTTAGCTCTCTGAGTCTCAGCGTTTTCATCTGTAACATAACGTGAATGGTTCAGAGGATCTCCAACTCTTCTTCTATGCATATGGAGTATATAAATTTCATTACGTATTATTGCTTTTGACTTACTAACATAATATATCCTAACAGTTCTATTGTGGAAACTAAATTAAAAGGTACTTCTTTAGCTTCAAGATCTTTTTCTGGATTATTTTTCTAAATTATTACATAGACTAAACCAAAAGTCCCTGTTCATCTATATTGAAAATGGCCACAAAATTGTGTGTACCTTAACAATTAAGATAAGAACTGTAAATGACATCTACAAGCAACTGGGGGATATTTTCAACATTTATTGTGACATAAAGAATAAGAATTATGCTTATATTTGTGTGTAGAGATTCACTGATAACTCATCTTGCATGATAGATGCATTGTGACACTGGGCAGAGTTTGCATGTAAAAGTAAAACATTAGTTACTTAGACTTTCCCAGAAATTATATAGGAAACCAACTATTCATGAATGTAAAGGCGCTTTTTTTTTTTTTTTTTTTTTTTGCAACTGTGATTTCAACTAACACTTGAAATAGGGAGAAAGAAAAGATGTTAATAAACAAAATCCTAATTTCCTCTAGGCTCTGCTGCCTTATATACACTTACTCGACCTCCCCACAGTCTCAATGGAGGTAAAGTCCTCTTCTCAAAAGTTAGTTTCTGGCCCTTTCATTGCTAATTGTTTCACTCTGATGGGCATGGGCCTGATTCCAAAGTGGTTACTCTGTCTCATTCATGGATCCTCATCTCTCCCTTCTCCCTGGTTCCTCCTTCCTTTCCTCTAAACACACAGTTATCCTGTACAATCAGAAAAATTTGCTTTTTCATACTGGAACTCTGTTGAAAGACCTTCTATTTAAAACAAAACACCCTTAAGATATATCTATATTGGCTATCTTCCTTATTTCTCCACTGTTCAATTTCTTAGCTTCCTAAAAGTCTTTGAAAGAACTCTAAAGAGTCCCCTAAAAACCACGTCCTTTTGTCTCCATTCCAGATTCAGCAAAATGGTGTCAGTGAATGGCCAGTGTAATTGACTTGAAACTTTGGAGTCATCTGAGGCCTTTCCTCTGAACTCTGGTGCCAAATATCTGTGTCTCTCCACTTAGATTTTATACCAGTCATGTTTCCTGTGGGTAACAGACAGCACACTGAAGGGGTACCTGAAGAGAGCTTGAGGAAGGGACTCTTTACAAAGGAGTAAGCAGGGTTAGGAAAACCAATGTAAGATGAAGCACTCAGGGAATCAGTAAGAGCAAGGAGCCATTATCACCTCTAGGTTAAAAATGTGATGAGCTGAACTATGCTCCTCCCTGCCTCCCCTCAAAAATTCATGTTGAAGTCCTAGCCCCTAGTATCTCAGAATGTGACCACAATTGGAGACAGTGTCTTTATGGGAGTAATTAAGTTAAATTGAGGCACTAGGGTAAGCCCTCATTCAGTATGCCTGATGTCCTTATAAGAGAAAAATTAGATGTAGACACAAATAGAAAGGAGAGGATGTAAAGGCACAGGGAGAAAACGGCCATCTTACTAGCCAAGCAGAGGGGCCTGGAACTGATCCTTCCCTCACTGCCATCAGAAGGAACCAACCCTGCTGACCCTTTCTAGCCTCCAAAGTGCAAGAAAATATATTTCTGTTGTTTAAGCCACTCAGTCTGTGGTGCATAACTTTGCTATGGCAGCCCTAGCTAATTAATGCAAAGAAGAGAAATAAGGAGCAGCTCTAAGTACCTGACAAGAACCATAGCTCTAGGAGTGAGGTCACATGACAAGAGCTATGGCCTTAGATAGGGGAGTACAGCCACTGACAACCACACCTTTGCAGGGTCAGAGCTGGGCCATAACTTTCCCAACCCGTCTTCTCTGTCCTCTGTCTCCCATCAGCCTAACCAGAAGCTACAGAGCGAAGGAGCTTGGGTGACTAAATCTGTGGTGGTCAGCTTCCCAGGACACAGAGGAAAGTGAGAGTGATTCTGGAGGTGGAAATGGAGACTATTCAGCAATATGCCTAATACTTTTCTCAAATGTAACACATCTGAAACAGACTATTGTTTCCCGCCAAACCTACTGCTCCCCTAGTTGCCCATCTCAGCAAATGTAACTCCAGTCTTCTAGAGTCTCAGGCCAAAAATCTTGATGCTATCCTTTACTTCTTCAACAAATTCTATTTGTTCTACCTTAGAAATTTCCAGAATCCAACCACATCTTATCATCTCTACATAGATGCTTATCTCAGCACAATCTCTGATTCCCAAACCTATCTGCAGCCATTGTCCTCCATCACCTCTAGTCCAGGTTCTACCTCTTTCAAAACTGTGTTTGAGTGGGGCCCGTCTCCATTATGCATCATCACTAGAAGGACTCCCCCAGACTCAATACCTCTCTGAGTGTTAGGAAAGCCACCTCAGGGTAAGTTTAGTCACTCTGTCTCATGCCCAGAACATGAGCATGCTCTCTGAAAGCTCAGCCCACCCACATGGTGAGCTTCTACCTTCAAAACTCAGGGACTTTCTCCTGGTGTATCCCAGGCAAATTCTGCTCGATAGCACAAAAGCACATGCAAAAATATGGGATATAGCCTTATTGCTTTTTCTGTATATATAAATAATGCATTCTTGTTTTAGAAAGTCAAGCAATCGCAAAGATTATAATGAAGAAAGAAAAAAAAGATCGCTTAATCCTATCACCAAGAACCATTCATTATTAATGCTTATGTGACTATGACTTCATGCATGTTTTTAGCCACAAACACACATATATATATATGTTTTAGCCACAAACATATATATATATATATATTACTTTATATCAACACGTTCATATTATACATGCCTTTTATAATTCAAAATACCTTTTCTTGATCTTCGATTTTTCTGTTTATTTATCTTTCCCTTCCCATTCACCTGACCCCTATATCTTACCTCATCCCTGACCCAGGAACCGTCGTTAACATTTTGGTATATAACCTCTATACTTGTCATGCTCATAGGTCATGTGTGATTATTTAAGCACATATGTTGGTCTTTGGGGTAATTTGTAGTAAAAACAAATTACATAATATTTTCTTATCTATATCTCATAAGAAAATCCTTATGAGTTACTTAGTATACATATAACTTTTTTCAACAGCTGCGTAATGATATGAATGCACTACAATTTATTGAACCAATCTGCGATTAATGATCATTCAGGGTGTTTCTTATTTGGTCATTGAAAATATGTAATTTTTTTTTCAAACTGTCATATTTATTTGAAAAGGAAGATTCTCCCAGCGCAGGCTAATATTAAATTATATGTATATATTTAAATTATTATAGATATTACCAGATTGTAAGACTCTAAGGTTGTAACTTCAGGTTCAATGTATGATATTAATGCTACTCACTAATTAAAATAAAAAAATACACCATATTTTGGACAAATTAACAGTTCACAGAAGGGTAATTCCCAATAGCTAATAAATGTAAATGGTATCACTGAATGTCAGAGAAATGCAAACTAAAGCAACAAAGATCATATAGTACTCAAGTTGGTGAAAAAAATAAGAAAAAAGAGTAAAAAGAACACAAACATACACTGATGGTGTACATGAGGTAAAGGGAATTCTTTTAATGTTAGAGATATTAATCGCTCTCTGTTCTATGTACTTCAAATATTTTCCGATCTCTAGTTTATCTTTTTATAAACCTTTTGTAGTAAGTTTAAACACACAATTATTATGTATTCACACGTTTCCCCATTAAGGCTTCCAGTGTCCTGTCTTACTTCAAAAATTGTTGCCTATTTGTATCCTCTCCTAATTTTTTCTTCTAAAGTTTGTACTGCCTTCTACTTTATATTTACATTTGTAATATCTTTGGGATTTACTTTGATATAGGATGAGAGGTAAGAGTACAATTTGAATTTTTTACCAGATGGAAAGCAAGTTATGCTAACATTGTTTATTAAGTCAATTATTTTTTTTCCTCTGAAATTGTAATATCCCCTTTGGCAGGTGTTAACTTCCAATAGTTATTGGAATCTATTTCTTTACTTCCTATTCAATTCCATTGCATCCTATGTCAATACAATAGTGCTTTAATTCAGTGGCTCTGTAGTATAATTTAATCTCTAGTAAACATCGCTGCTTCTATTTTTAATAATTTTTTGATTATTCTCAGACATTTAATCTGGCTTGTGTTCTTTTTCAAAATTTACTTTATTTTGAGATAGCTGCATATTCACACACAGTTGTAAGCAATAATAGAGAAATCCCATAATTCCTCCTATGGCAACATACTGAAAAACTCTAGTACCAATATCACAATCAGGATATTGACACTGACAGTCACAATCGAGAATATTTCTATCACCACATGAATCCCACGTTTTGCCCTTTTATAGCCACACCCACTTCTCTCCTGTCCCCATTCACTTCTTAATGCCTAGCAACCACTCATGTGTTCTATATTTCTATAATTTTGTAACTTCAATAATGTTATACAAATAGAATCATACCACGTAAAACCTTTTGAGATTGACTTTTTCACTCAGCATCATTCCCTTGAGATTCCTCCAAGTTGTTGCCTGCACCAATTGTTTTGTTTTGTTTTGTTTTGTTTTGTTTTGTTTTGTTTTTTATCGTTGAGTTGTATTCCATGGTATCAATATAGCACAAACCATTCACTCTGAAAAACATCTGAATCATTTCCAGTTTGGGACTATTTGAAATTAAGTTGATTTATATATTCACATACAGGTTTCCATGTGACTATAAGTTTTCAGTTCTTTAGAATAAATGACCAAGACTATAATTGCTAAGTTGAAGTCCTATGCTAGTTACATGTTTAGCTTTACTAGAAATGGCCAAAGTGTTTTCAGAGTGGCTATATCATTTTATATGCCCACTGGCAATATAAAAGTGATTCCCCTTCTCTTATTCTCACCAGCATGTGGTGTTGTCGTTATTTATTATTGTAGCCATTTGAATAGGTATGTAGTAATATCTCATTATGGTTTTAATTTGCATTTCCCAAATGGCTTACAATGTGCTTTTTTGCTATGTGTATATCCTCTTCAGCAACATGTCTGTGAATATCTTTTGCTCATTTTCTAATTGGATTTTTTTCTGTTAAGTTTTGAAAGGTTTTCATGTATTCAAGATACTGTCTGTTTCTTTGTCAGATACATGGTTTGCAAACTTTTTATCCAAGTGTAGAGCTTGTTTTTTCATCCTCTTAAAAGGGTTGCTTGCAAAACAAAAGTTTTTAATTTTGACGAAGTGAAATTTATCAATTTTTTCTTTATAGACTGTGTTTTTGGCATCAAACATAAGAACTGTTTGCCTAGCTTTAAGTCCTGCCTGAAGATTTTCTCCTATTTTTAATTTTTTTTTATATTTTTGTATTTTGCATTTAAGTCTGTGATCTATTTTGAGTTCGTTTTTTTAAAAGGTGTGAGACTTAGGTTGAGGTTTACTTTTTTGACTATGGATGTTCACTTTTTCAGCACCACTGTTGAAAAGCCATTTTCCTCCAACAAATTACTACTGCATCTCTGTCAAAATAAGCTAGACATATTAGTGTGGAAACATATCTAGCTTCTCTATTCTCCTTCCATTGCTCCCTGTCTCCAGCCCTCTGCCAATACCACAAGGCCTTGATTACTATACTGATGTAATATTTTTGAAATCCAAAAGCTGATTTCTCCTACTTTTCATTTCTAAAATTGTTTTACTTATTCTAGTTTCTTTCCCTGACCACATGTGTTTTAGAATAACAGTGCCTATATCTAGAAAAAATATATTGTATTAAACCTGTTTATCAACTTGGGGAGACCTGACATCTTGGATTTTCCAATCCGTGAATATATATTTTTCCATATATTTGGATCTTTTTAAATATCTTTTATCAGTATTTTGTAGTTTTTATCACACATGTTCTACACAGTTGACTTTGTTATGTTTATTTTATATCCTGTGACCTTGCTAAATTCACTTCTTGGTTCTATTTTTTTTTTTTTTTTTTTTGTAGATTATTTGGGATTTTCTATGAAAACAATCATGCCATCTGCGAATAGGGACAATTTTATTTCTTCCTTTCTGATATATATCTTTCATTTCTTTATCTTGTCTTACTTTCCTAACTAGAAGTTCCTGTACTGTGGGTGAGGGTGACAAGAGTAGACATTCTTTCCTTGTTATGAGTATATTAGCTGTAGGGTTTTTTGGTGTAGATGTTCTTGGTCAAGTTAGAAAGTTCCTCTTTATTGCTATTTTTTCCAAGAGGTTTCTTTTTGTTTGTTTGTTTGTTTTTTTGTTTTTTCTGTACGGTGTTAGACTTTGGTAGATGTTTTGTTTTGTTTTGTTTTGTTTTGTTTGCTATCAATTGATATGTTTGTGTGAGTTTTCTTCTTTAACCTTTTATTTTGATAGATTATATTGGTTGGTTTTCAAATATTAAACCAGCTTATATCTCTGGAATAAGCTCGACTTGATTATGGCATATACTTCATTTTATCTATTGCTGAACTCTGCTAATTTTTGTTCAAGATTTTTATGTCTGCATTCATGAGAGATAGTGGTCTGTGTTTTTTCCTTTTTTGTACTTTGTTTTGGGTATAAAGGTAATAAATACTAGCTTTATAAAATGAATTGGGAAATGCTCTCTCCTATTCTGTTTTTTTGAAAGAGATTTTGTAGAATTGTGTTATTTCTTCTTTAAACATTTGGTAGAATTCTCCAGTGAAACTACCCAGGCTTGGAGGTTTCATTTCTGGGAGTTTTAAAATCGTGAATTCAATTTCTTTAGTAGTTATAGTGCTATTCAAATGACCTATTTAATACTAAGTGTAGGTTTTTCTTTCAAAATATTTATCTATTTCATCGAAGTTGTGTGTAGCTACTCGTACTATTCCCTTCTTGCTCCTTTGATGTCTGCCGGGTCTATTATGAATGTCCTGTTTCTTTCCTGATATTGGTAATTTGTGTGCCTTCTCTTCTTTTTCTTTGTCAGTTTTAGTCTTGCTAGTGGTTTTTCAGTTTTATTGATTTTTTTCAAAGAACTAATTTTTTGTTTCAATGATTTTTGCTATTGTTTTTCTGTTTTCAATTTCATCGATTTTTGCTCCTATCTTTATTTTTACTATTCTCTTCCTTCTGCTCACTTTCTATTTATTTTGTTCTTTTTTTAGTTTCTTGAGGTGAAAGCTTAGATTATTGATTTGACACTCTCTTTTCTAATATAAGCATTTAGTGCTATAAAGTTCTTCTCAGCATTATTTTAGCTGTGTCCTACGAATTTTATATGTCATATTTTTCTTGTCATTATTTCAACATATTTTTATTTCTTCTTAGATTTCCTATTAAACCATGGATATTTCTAAGTATATTGTTTACTTTTAAGTAATTTGGAGATTCTCTTGTTATCATTGTTATGGATTTCTAGTTTGACTCTGCATGATTTCAAATCTTTTAAAATTGTTGAGGCTTGTTTTATGGCCCCTTATTTTACGATCTCCCCTGGTACATGTCCTGTGAGTAAACAGAATGTGTATTCTTTAGTTTGGAGGTGGCGAGTTCTATAAATATTGATTAGATCCCATGTTTGATGGTATTAATTTCTTCTATATCACTGCTGATTTTCTGTCTAGGCGTTCTATGGATTGATGGGAGAGGGCTGTTGAAGCCTCCAACTATAATTTTTGATTCGTCTATTTCTTCTTACAATTCATATCTGTTTCACATATTTTCACAGTTTTTTCCTTTTTCTTTTTCTTTTTTTTTGTGCATACATATTTAAGATTCTATGTTTTATTTGGTCTATTAACCCTTATATTATGTAATACCCCTCTATGACTTGTAATTTTTTTGATCTTAAGTCTATTTTATCTGATATTAATATAGTCACTATGCTTTTATTTTATTAATGTTGCATGCTATATCTTTTTTCAATCTTTACCTTCAACTTACCTATATTGTTATAGTTGAAGTGAGCTTGTTGCAGGTAGCATATAATTAGGTAATGCTTTTTAATCCACTCTGCTAATATCTGTCTTTAAATTGATTCTTTTATACCATTTACATTTAATGTAATTATTGATATGTTATGACTTCAGTCTGCCATTCATTTTTGGTTTTCTGGTTGTTCTTTGTTTTTTAATTTTCTGTTTTATTTTTCATGTTTTTCTGTGAAATACTTGAACATTTTTTTTTTTAGAATTCTATTTTCATTAAGTAAAACTGTTTTTGAGTGTATCTCATTGTATAGCTTTTTTAAATGGTCACTCTAGGTATTATTTTATATACACATAACTTATTGCAGTCTACTAGGGCCATCATTTTTACCAGTTGGAGTAAAATGTAGAAACCTACCTCCTTTTGTATTCCTTTACCCTCTCTCATTTATAACTTTTACATATTTCTTCATACACTTAGAACCACTTCTTAACATTATTACAATCTTTGCTTTAACAGTTAAATATAATTTAGTAAACTCAAGAGGAAAAAGGAAATGTAACATATTTACCTATGTTTTTACTTTTTGTATTGTTCTTCCTTCCTGATATTTTAAGATTTCTTCTATTATTATTTCTTTTCTGATTAGAGAAATTTTTAAGCCATCTCTTGGTTGTTGTACTATGAGACTCTGTATCTTATTTATATCTTTTATTTTTAAACTGCTTCCTCTACATTTTTTTATTTATCTATCTACCTATCTATCTATCTCTCAGCTATCTATCATCTAGCAATCTATCTTATTGATTCTGTTTCTCTGGAAAGCCCTGGCTAATACAGCAAATATCTAAACATTTTCTGTCTTGCTAGTCTGCTCCTTTCCTGGTCCTTTAGTTAAAGAGAATAAGCTTTGGTTAGGCTTTTTTTTTTTTTTTTTCCCTTGTCTGAGTCTATTAGGACTTCTGGTTGCTGGCTTCTTTCGTTACAAGTCTGAGATACATGAGGCAAAAAGAAACCCCAGGAAACTCACCGCTATGTTGTTCCTTGGGCCACAAGTTTCCTAGATGTTCTGCCTTCTTTTCTCCACTTTTCAGAACCTTCTTATGTGTGTTTTATATATATCATCCAAGATTTTTAGTTGTATTTAATGGAAGGACAAGGGAGAAGTAAGTCTACTCCAGGAAATGGAATTCTCCCATGTGTTCTAAGTCATATTATCCAATTTTAAAAATTGGGACATAAATTAAAATTGTATTTGACTAATATATTTAACTTTGAGAAATCCAGATTCTATTAGGAAGAAGAAATGAATGCTATGTGGCCACAAAACACCACAAGCATCATGTACGCCCCAAGAGTGTCTACCACAGTGTTGAGAGCATACTAGGCACCCGTGAAAACTTGCAGTTTAATGGGTTCATTCCTGACTATTTAATTATCATTCTGGTCATGCTTCTTTGATCACTTGTCTACATTAATATTTACTGAGGTAATTATTTGGAAATAATTGGGTTTTACACAGAATCTTTCAATCCATACTCAGGCTGAAAAATCAATATTAAAACTATAGTACCCCCCCCCCCCCCAAAAACATGGAAATTGTCTACAGACACTTGGCAATATACTAACCACCCATCCAGTGAGGCTTGATAGTCTAGCTACCTCTATTCAACTTACAGGCAATGTCCCCAGGGTCCCAAGTCACACAAACATGTAAAAATGTTGGCTAGAAAGAAGTGGCATAATTTGGAGACAATTGCTACAATGTGAAAGTCAGTTAACAGACTTTACTTGATTTTTATAAGTATTTCTATAATAACATTTTACTATCTCATTTCTTCTCAAAGGCAGGGTTCTAGCTTATTCTTCTTTTTCACATTTTCTGTATGTCTTTCAATAAAGTGATCAGAAACAAGTGGTTTGGGTTCCCGAGAAAAGACCCTTTGTAGAAGCCTAACATGTACGGCATCTAGTTTGATGCTCTCTTCCAGATATAGAATATAAAACCTTCATGTATCTCATGAAATGTAAAAATTACCAGTTCCCTGATAATTCTGTCACTTAGAAAGTGTTAATTGGTATTAGTTAAAGGCAGATCATATTGGCCTTCATTACTTTGTGTCCCTGTTCCTTTATACCTTAGAGAAAGCACTGTTATAATTGAAAGACAGTTCCACAGCTTCCCAGGTAGGATAAGAGAAGTAATGCTAATTTGCTCAGAGTCACACTTGTGTTATTCTATATCAGACCAAAGGAGAAAGTCCAAACTCCCAGGTAGCCTGCAGGGGAGAAAGTGTGCCTGGTTCCAGCTGTTGCCTAGGAACCCAGGCAATCCCAGAAGGCAAAGGACAGTCCTTACCAAAAACTTCCCTGTCAAGTGCAACCATTTCTTCTTCGCAATAAGAAGCTACTATTCCAAATTCATTCCTTCCTTCCTTCCTTCCTTCCTTCCTTCCTTCCTTCCTTCCTTCCTTCCTTCCTTCTTTCCTTCCTTCCTTTCCTCCTTTCCTTCTTTCTACCCTTCTATCATTCACTCTTAAATATATTATTGTGCATCTAAGATGTGGCAGGCATTACTCTACATACACATGAACAAGAGAGGGCTCTTCTCTTCAGGTAACTTACAGGCTGGTAAGAAAGACTGATGTATAATGTAATTTCAGTTATTAATAAGAGCTACAAGGAAATGCAAAGTAAGGAAGGTGATAATGATGGAGCAGGTATGCTATTTTAGGTAGAATGGCCAGGGTGGCCTCTTTAAGGGGTGACATTTGAGCAGGGACCCGAATGAAGTGAGGAAGCAGGCAATACAAAATTATAGGGACAGAGATTCCTCGATGTAGTACAAGGGTCCAGAGACAGGTGATTGCTGAATGTGTTTGGAAATAAGCAAGGCCAGTGCAGTACTCCCCTTACACCGAGCAAGAGAGGCCCCTATTCTCCACCTGTTTCAGAAAGCTTTGCATATCACAAACACACATGCACAAATGACAAACACACAGGTGCCTCCATCACACAGAAGTCTGTGATCATTCTGATTACAGTACAACCTGAAATCTAAATAACTGCCCTCATGGCTCACTTTATCCAGGTTTCGAACAATTTTTTCTCCACCTCTCTCCCCCTGTGCCCTCAAAACAAAAGGTAACTGTGTCTGACTGTAAAGGTTTGAGGTTTGCTGAGCTGACTCACAGCTTCAGAATGCAGAGTGTCAGGATTTGAGAAATGAAAACACTTTGGCTTTTAAAAAAGACAAATTAACTTGTCAAATCCCTTTTTTAAAAAAAAACAAAACATGAATACAATTGATTCTTCCATAATGAAGTTTGCTTCTTAGTGGCGACAAGCATCCATTTTCTTGCTTCTCTTTCCATTCCATTTCTTGGCTCTAGGAGTGTGGGAAAATTAAGATGGTATATGCAACTGTTACATATGGAAGCTGAGGAATATTTTGCAATATTATGTTACATATTTCTACTAAGTTTGTATATATGTAGGTCCAGATGTAACAGATGCGAAGTATGATACTGAGATAACTAGATAAATATTAAACCCTAGAATTGTGCATATTTTACATTATAAAAATGTCAAGTAACATTTCATTAAATTTTGAAAAAAATAAAATTTCTGCTTTACTAATTTCATTAAAAATTTTGGTAGTCATAATTTATTTGTCTTTTAATCTTATTAATTTCACCATTTTAGAGAATTAACCTTGGAAAACAGAAAACTATTTTAATCTTTTAATTTTATTTTTATTAAACACCCAGATATTTACAATGATAATTAAATTCAGATGTCTGATAGTCTGTTGACCTTCAGTTATATAAATCCATAAACCATAGCTTCACACACACACATCCACACACACGCACACCCCTTTGCTTTTGTCATTTGAAAGGTATATTTGCCAAAATTGGTGAATATAATGTCTTTCATTTTAACAGTTTACTAGCTTGATTTATAATTTTTAATAGATAGATAGATGGTGTGTGAAACTCAGCTTTTACCTCTTGCCTAGGTCCAACAACTGTGAGGGGTGCTCCTGGGGCAATGAATCTAGACCCTTGGCTGGTTCATGTGAAGCAGAGTAGGCCATGGTAAGGAGTTGAGATTTGATTCCAAGTTTGATGGAAAGCCATTAGGTGATTCTGAACTGGGTAGTGGCCAACTGGAAGCTCATACCTATTGTAGAAGATCAATTCAACTTTGATTTTTTTTGAAACCAAGTGATCAGAGAGTTGAAGGATTTCTCTATACCTGACCACTCTCCAATACAAATGCTAAAATTGATAGATGTGTCACAGGGATTCCAGAACCATCTCAGATCACACCACCACATTGAGGGAGTACCCTGGTTCACCCAACACATGAGGCACAGCTGACATGCAGCAGCGCCTTTTTTGGTAAAGAAAAAATTTCCCTGGAACAATTTCCTTTTGAGAGGTCTTGACTTTGCTCATGTAAATAATGGATTGAACATATTGATTTTCCAGGATTAATCTATGTTATATCCAGACAATATATTCTCCACAATCAGACTGTCTGCTTTGACTTTTGGCTTCTCCACTTTCTAGCTATATGACCTTGAACAATTTATTTGACTCCTCTCTGTTCCTAAGGAGGTTAATGATAGTATCTGCCTCATAGGATTATTGTAAAGATCAAACAAAATAAAGTAAATGCAAAATTTAGAACAGGGCCCAGTATATAGTAAGCATCTAAAGTTGTACCAATTGTAAAAAAACTGGATGAGTCCAAATTGTTACAGAGACCCTCAGAAGTCACCTAAGTTCCCTATAGCCCTCAGGAGTGCTCTTTGCAGGACTTGAAGAGATATTTCTCTTTCTTTTTCTTTTCTTTTCTTTTCTTTTCTTTTCTTTTCTTTTCTTTTCTTTTCTTTTCTTTTCTTTTCTTTTCTTTTTCCTTCCTTCCTTCCTTCCTTCCTTCCTTCCTTCTTTCTTTCTTTCTTTCTTTCTTTCTTTCTTTCTTTCTTTCTTTCTTTCAGAATTTTTATGTGTTTATTTAAACCAAACTAAGGAAAATATCAGGAAGCAAGACCAGATATTTTTCTTATGTGTAAATTAGGGACATTAAAGTATCTACCTCAAGTAGTTGTTAAACACACACAGGCATACACACACACAATAAAACAAAAACACTTCAAGCCTTTCTAATGTTGAAAAACTGAAAATTGTTGTTGATTCTACCTGGAATGGTCTTCCTCAGGTATCCATCTGACTCACCATGGTAGTCCTTCAGATGTCTGCTCAAACATCATCTCATCCTGGTCAGGCTTTTCCTAACTTCACCACATAAAATAGCACAAAGTGCCACCACCATCATCACCACTTTTTTTCTGTGTACTATGATTTTTATTTTTCTTCATAGCATTTGTCATTGCCTGACATTTCAGATATTTATTTGATAACTGAACTCTTCAACTCAAAGTTAGGGTTTACAAGAAACTGTTTTTCTTTTCACTATTATATCACCATTGCTAGAACAGTGCCAAGCAAGCATACAGTTAGCATCAGTAAATAGTTATTGGGTGACTGGATTAAAAAATTCACTTTGATGCTAATATTCCTTGAGTCTTCAGGTATTTCTAAGTAAAAGCTAATGGGTCCCTTTATTAGCCTACCCATGTATTACCTTCTATGTGAAGTTTTCCTGACAGACTACTCCTGAACCAGGGAGAACTAATGATCCCTTCCTTTACGCTTTCTTGGTTTTTTATTCTTTCCTCCTATTATTCATTAGTCCGTATATCTTTTTCAACTTCTCTATAGACTATGAGCTCCTCAAGAATAAGCGCTGAGAGGGTAGGTAGATATTAGACAAAGGGAGAGGGACAACGAAGGATTAACATGACTCCTAGACCAGCTCAGCAAAAGAACGCACACAGCAAGTTATCTGGCAGGCTTCTGGAGCCTCCCTTGTTCCCCTAAGGTCAGAAGCCAGAGGGGCAGGCAGGATATCTGGCAGCACTTGGCGCTTTCCTCACTATCCCTCGCCCCTACACTCCCTCCGTCAGTTAACTGCAGATGACCATTATATGACAGTACTCTGGGGGCAATCCACTAGTATGGGTAAGATTAACTAAACATGCACCTACCCTCAAAATCCCCCTGGCGCAGGCGTATGACGTCTCATCTACAGACACACACTGCGCATGCCCCGGCCAGAAGTAGGCGATTCGAAGAGAGGAGCTGGAAATTCATGTCACTCGAGATAGGAGGGCCAGAAGGAAAACAAAGAAACTCTGTGGTCCATAAAAACTCACCTTTCCCCCTACTCCCCATTTCTCAGTGCACTCTATTTTTATCGAGCTGCCTGCTAGGACTTTCTACTAAATGTACTTTGCCAGCTTTACTTAATAAAATCGTTTCTGTTTGCTACTTTTTCTCCACCCTGTCTTTCTCCCAGCATTGGACCTCCACGCAAATTTTCATGGGGGATCCAAGGATCAAGCCCCAGAATCTTATACAGTGCAGACATCTATGCACTGGTAACAGAACCATTTTTAACCCATCTTAGTCTCTGTCATTTTAGTGTTTGCTGAATGAAAAATGTGTGAATTCTCCCATCACAAAAGATGCTCATACACATATTTAATAAAAAGGTTTTTCCGAATCCACAGTTGTAGCTGAGGGAGACAAGGAAGGAAGGAAGGGAGGAAGGAAGGAAGGAAGGAAGGAAGGAAGGAAGGAAGGAAGGAAGGAAGGAAGGAAGGACAGACCTTTGTAAAGAGTTGTTGGCTTCCATTCCTGAATTTACAATCCTAGCTCACATCTCTCTAACGAGATCAAAGTGAAAGCCCATTGCCTTAATCATGAAGAGTGATACCAGTAAGCTTAGAGCAGGGCAGGGGAGCCCTGATGCTGCCAAGAGAACAGCAAAGTCCAGAATCAAAGAGAAGCCAGTGCAATGGTTCCCAAAGCAATATTGCAGCTTCCAAGACTCCAGTATAAGGGAGCCAACTGCATCAATCTTTCAGGAGACCTACTTCTCAATCTGTTAAGAGAAGCATGCAAAGTGCATTTCCAAGGACCCAAGCTGCTGTGCGGAATAAAAAAGAAAAGAGGGAGAAAGGAGACAGAGAATGCAATTTTTCTTTGGCTACAAAGCTCTTTAGCCCTCACACATAATGTTGCCAAGGCTGTTCTTCCTGGGACCCTCAGGCCCAGGGAGACTGCTTTCCAGAGGGGTAGCAGGTTGGCAAGATGGTGTGTGTACCTTCACCTTCAAACATTCTTTATCATCAATATGTCAACAGTCAGAAGGATTGATGAAAATCTACTAATGCTGTTGTAAAATTTAACTTTACCAAATCTTTTTATTTAAAAAAATATATAGGGCTTTCTTTCCTTAAATTTTTTTTTTTTTGCTTTAAGTATGTTGAAAAAGTCCTATATATTTTTACTAAAAGGTTTGTATTTAAATAGATTGTTTCTGTTTCACATAAGAAATTTTTATCATACAGTCAATATTTACTGAGTACCCAGGTGCTAGACAGCTTTATAAGTACAGACAAAGTGGGGTTTCTTTTTAGTGTGAGTAATTCAGGGAGTAAAGATTTGTCAATACAGCTGTGATGGAGAATCTAATGTTGATAAAAATTAAGGAAAAAAATGAACATCATCTAGTCATTAATTCCAAAATGCACCCAATTACTGGGCTTTTGCTATTTATATATTTGCCACATATAAACATTTTCTATCTCATCATCACTAAACATGTCCCAAGTGCAAAGTCACGAAACAAACCAGCTTCAGTCCTGAGTAGGGAGATATGCCCTCTGCCCCAATTTCTTGCGAAGGAGCTGATGAACATTCAGTTGCTGTTCCCCATTTAATTAATTCTGATGGGCTATTGATTTACCACAACTGTTTGTCCTAATAATGAGCTCCAAAATTAGAATGACTGCAACTCACTTAGACAGCTGCCACAGAAAATAAGTATTTGAAAATGATCTTGGTCAACGCAATGGGGTAGAAATGGCTGTAGTTCAGCAGCAAATTTACATAATTATGTCGCATGAGTTTTACTTTTCCATTTCAAGCGTAGTTAACATACCAGCAGTGATGACCATGAGAACTGTTACTAGCTATAGAGTTAAGACTGCTACTTCATATCAGGGTAGCAAAGATAAACATGCAGCCTGAAGTGTGCTAATCGTGGAGTCAACATAGCAACAGGCATTGAACAATTTAGGTCAGTTCCTTGCACTGTTTAATTAGACTAATATATCTGTTTGCAATTAATAGCAGATGTGACAAGTTAATGTGTCCATGTACAGACAAATTAACCTCTGCCCATCAGCTGCTAGGATCTGTGAGAAAGCTGCCATGTTTTGCTTCTATCCATCCGAGTCTAAATGAAAGTGTAGGATAATCATAAACATAGATTTAATAGAATACTCACTTCACATGAAGCACACTGTCCATAGGAAATCATTTTTCAGGCAGGCCATCAGACTCGAACAACAACAAAAATGAACATCCATGTTACCCTTGACATTTTATGGAATATGGCTACATAGATTATACTTTTATCTCTCTAGTAATAGAAATGATTCTGTAATTTTTCAACTATTGATTGTAAAACAGACCTATCTGCTCCTAATGCAATCAAGGCTTAAGTCACTGAAATTTTTTTTATTACCTCAAAATAGAAATTTCTATACAGTAGCTGGAAGCAATGCCCGATTCCCTAGGTCAATTAATTGCCATTACCCAATTCTGAAGGGAGAACTCAGGGAACAAGACAAATTTTCACAGGGCAGGACTTTTGAAAGACAGGAGTTCTGGGTGTTAATTTTGTTTGGTTGGAAAGAAAGTCGGGGGGCAGGACATGACTGCTCGTCATCTCTACTCCTCCCAGCCTTCCCTCAGCAAAGCCATAGACCTGCCTGAAGCCATAGAAGAAAGACCCAGCTTTCCCCAGAGCTGAGGCATCTAACCGTTTGAGATAAGAGAAAAATTTGGTCTTGATTTTTTGTCTCCAAATATTTGGCAAGGAGCTCAAAATGGTTGCAGGGCTTGCAAATTACCATCTCTCTAAGATTGTAGAGGCTCTTAGAGTAGCGACATCAAGAAGTCAAACTTCCTTTCCCACCCTGTGAGCTGGAGCCTGTTCCCACAATCCTCGTGGCAGCTCTCATGCTCCTGGCCTGCTTTCACCGTGCCAGCGACCCTGGAATTTAGTAGGAAAGTGCCAATGGCGTGGAAAATGCCCTGTTACCTGTCCACAGAATCCAATGGTGCACTCCCACTCCATTGCATAGTGTTTATGTGAACAGGTCTTGAAAATCAACCATGTAGAAGTAGTACATGGAAAGCGATTTTGACATTGGAAACCCCCGCAAGTTAAAACTCCTGCCGAGAAGCCCAGCTTGAGACATCAAAAACTTCAGTGGTATATGGGAAATGGGTGAATGAGAAAAGGATAAAGCCCCTGGGATGATTTAGTCTCAAGAAGAGAAAGAAATGAGTCACTTAATGTCTCTTTAAATATAGGAAGGATTATTATTCAGAAGCTGTATCCAGATGTATGAACATTTCTCTACTGAGGATAAAACAGGAAACAATGGGCTTTAGCTAGAGAAAGAAAGGATAGATATGTATAAAGAGGGGCTTCCTGACACTTGTGGTTATAAAGCATTGTAATGGGATACTAGAAAGGCTGTCAAATCCACTTCCCCACAGAATTTTAAGAACACGACAGACACCTCTAGGTAAAAATGGTTTAGATAAAACCTCCCTGGAGATTGAAGGATGGATCAGATGACTTCTCAGGGGCCCTTTCAGCCCTATGTGTTTATCATTTTAAAACTGGACGACAGTGCTTTTTCAGATAAGCCTTATCTAGTAAACTAGGAGCTATATCATTTCTTCTCCCCATCCCTCTCCACCCCCAAGTCCTGTCCAATCTTATTTTCTCTGTTTATACCTTGCTTTGTTGATGTCTCTGTGACAGTTGCTCTTTGGATATTGTGCTTACACTGTTGTGGCAAGCTTTAAGGTACACAGACACTATTGAAGATGAATGGGAAATTTGCAAGGACAGAGAAAAGATGTTTTCATGCATAAAGGAATCTATGTAGGCTCCCCACACCATGAAATAATCTCAAATAAAGCAAGCCCTGTTTACAAAAATTTTATAGTGACTTAAATCTCAGTTCAATATATCAAAATATTTTGCTTTCATGAGGTAAAGTTATATCATATCATGTATGGTTTGGTTTTCCTCAGACTTGGTGTTCCCTTGAAGTCACACATCCCATTTGCTTACAGTGCCATCTTGAGTGGCTTGTGCTGGAGGAGACCGGAGGTGGCCGTCAGAGTCCTCTGTAATATGAGGCAAACTTGAGAGCACATGAATGATGCTTCACAGTGTGAAGGGCTCTTCTGAAACCCCGCCGTTTTCCAGTTCCAGATGGTTGCTTGTCTTCTCTAATTCAGAGTTTAACAAATGCACGTTGGCTTTCCAGGACAAACCCTAACAAGAGAAGGTTGAAAATTAAGAGTCTGTGATTTACAAAGCCAAGAAATTAGTTTAGGTCACTTGAGATTTACTCAAAGTCATTTGAAAAATAATTCAATATCTAAACTGATTTTGCCAGCAGGAGAAACTATGCTATATTAAGTAGAATCAACAAAATCATCAGCTTTAAATTTAAATAAAACCACCATAGATGCAAGATGCATAGTACATACATGGATAGCAATGAATGCACAAATAAACAAATTCATAAAATAAGTCATATTTTTACTTATGGAGTAGTAAGTAAAATCTTCAATCCGTATGTTCGTGCATGTAAGAAATGTCATAGTTTTTAAAATTTTGATGAAATTTATTTTGAGCCTTCATTTAGTGGGGTGTGGGAAACAAAATCTCAGGTTATACCAGGTTTCCCTTGGATTTTCTTGGGAGACCATGAATTCCAGGATATTTGTGGGAAGTCAAAGCATCAGTTAGGGGCATCAGTTCCTCAGTAACATCTAGTGTCTATGTTGGCATCCACTGACATGTCTGCTATCCCATCGGTGTTTGGTCATCAGTTGATGCATGTCACTACTGCATCTTCCTTCTTCCTGCTATAAAGCTTCTTCGGGTATTAGTTGTCTCCCTACTACTTCTTACCCCTGTCAGTGGGTGGAGGACATCATTATTATTCCTCGTATTTATGCTGGAAACTCAAGATTATTTCAGGGGCCTTTGCGTAGGCAGGACCAACTACATAATTTGTGGGGCTCAGTGCAGAATGAAAATGCCGGCCCCTTGTTCAAAAATCATTAAAAATTTCAGGAAAACATTAAATCAAGCATGTGTTACTGCACAGGTCACTCACTCAATGAGCCAACCCTGCTCCTTCTGCCACGCACCATGCTGGATGTCATCAATAACAACATACTTCTTAAGAAAAGCACAGAACCGTTTGTTCTCAGTAACTCAAAACTTTCTGACCACTAGAACTCAACCTGGAATGGAAGTAGTTGATACACAGGACAAAGGATCCCTTCTCTCAGGCCCATGGAACCTAGGCTACCTTCTTTTTCTTTCTCATTTTTCTCCCTCCACACAAACAAACCTGTGGACTCCATCATGCCTGGGAGTGTGACAGCCTTGGTGTTTTTCTATTCTCCCTAGCATATTTTTATGGGACTGGTGGGAATACGCTTAGGTCCTGAGACCTTTAGGGCTTAGACTTTTGAAACTAAATTAAGTAAATAAACTAAAAGAGCAGGTTATCTATACTCAAAGCCCTTTTCTTCAATAATATTATACCTGCCATTTGCTATAGAACATATTTTGAAACACAAAAGCTCTGTTTTGACTCCATTTTCTGCTATGATATCCCTTTCTGGAATGAAAAGTATCTAAATACTCCAGATGAATGGGGAAAGAGCCAATAGATAACAGAAATTGGGGAGAAAAACAACTATTGGTCCTTAGTTTACCTATAAGGGAGGTTACATACATTGACCAAGGTCACAGAACTCATTAAATGGTAGAGCTGGGATTTCAGCCTTTGTGGTTTGGCACCTGGGTCTGATATCTTAATTGTAATGTTATGTTATGTTTCCTCTTATAGTAAGCACTAATACATCACAGCTTCAGTATTTACAATGATAAAGTAGCGATAATTGGTTTATTACCTTCCCAAGAAACAAAAGTATATACAGACCATCCAAACAAATATTTTAAGTCACAAAAAAAGAAATTTTGTTTAGCTTGGCATTTATTAGCTCGTTACTGATCTTTAACAAAATGTTAAATCTATAATGGAAAGTAGTGACTAACAGGTGCTAACAAGTGTTGTTCATTTCTTTTTCAGCAGAGGCACACAGATCACAGAATAACATGGATAATAGATATAAGCCATTCTATTTGAAGTCCTGAAGCATAATTTTCTTCAGTTATATTTATAGAAGTCTAGCAGCAATATTCAGGCTCCATGATCTTTCAAGCTGCAAACCTTCATGTAGAATCTTTCAATAGGAAAGCGACAGTCAGAGAGTGACTTCCAAGTGTAAACCTATGCCTAGGCCAGGGGCATAGTGATAGAACATAAGCTGCCCTGGCTTACTTGCTTTCTACCTGTGCGATCGCACATGAGACACTTAGCTTCTCTGAGCTTCAGTGGTAATATCTACAGCATAAGACACTGAATAAAAGCACTTTCATCAATGTCAAAAATTGTAAGTGTTCAAAACATAATACGCAGTTGTATTTCTTTTTTCCCACTTCTTATATTCAAGTAGTAACACCACCAAAGTACATTTTTTTAGCTAACACTCGTACATTGATTTTTATGCTTCAAACACTATTCGAAGCCCTTAACATCTATTAACTCATTTAATCCTCACGACAAACCCATGAAGCAGATATTATTATTTGCCTCATTTTACAGATGGAGAAACTGAAGAACAGAAAGGCTAAAAAACATGCCCAAAGTCACAGAGTTAGAAAAGAACCCAGGCAACCTGATTTCAGAATCTACTCTCTTAAAGTGTCTACTCTCTTAAAGTGTGTTTGTTTGATGTCGACCTTTTATTTTGAGGTGACTTTTTATCTTCTTGATCTTTAAAGCAATGCATACTACAGGGTAAAGTTACACAGACTATTTCAGAAATCTTAATGTGGGTTGGCCTTCCTCAACAAGACAAAGAAGCCATAACCCATAAAGTAAAAGATAGACAATTAAAAACTTTCAGGTAATCATAAGACAAAGGACAAACTGGGTGATAATACTTGCATTAAAAATAATAGCCAAAGGGTTAAAATTCTTAATATATAAATATCTTCTATAAATTAATAAGAAAAAGAAAGATAATTCAATAAAAAATTGATAAATAATATAAAAATGTGGTCATGGAAAAGGGAAAAAATAACTAGTGTATATGAAAATATATTCGATCTCATTAACAACCAAGAAATAATAATTCAAATAATAATGAGATACCAATTTTGCCAATTGCACTGTAAAAAAGAGAAAAAATATATACTATCCAAAGTAGCAAATGTGTGGGAAAAGAATACTCTTTGATATTGTAGAAGTATAAATTGTAATAACATTTTTTTAAAGAAACTTGGCAATACCTATAAAAATTTTCAATGTATACACTCTTTGATTTAGCAATTCTCTTCTAGGAATACAATCTACATGAATATTGTGGTTATGCCCAAAGCTTTATGTACAGGATATTCACTAAAACATTATTGTTAATACTTAAAAAAAAGGGATGTCAAAATAAAGATGAATTAAATAATAGCGCATACACAAAAATTTTTGTACCTCACATGAGTATCTATTTGATTCAACATCATTTATTGAAAGGCTTTCCTTTCCCCCATTAAATTGCTCTGTCAAAATATCAATTTATCATATACACTAGTCTATTTATGAACTCTCTACTCTCTTCCAATGATCTTTATGTCTATCTTTTTGCTGGTATCAATTTATCTTGATAAGTGTAGCTTTGTAATAAGTCTTAAAATTAGGAAGGCTAAAATTAGGAAGTCTACCATCTGTTCTTTTTAAGATTTATTTTTATATTTCTATATACCTTTTGGAATCAGCTTGTCAATTTCTACCCAAAAACTTGCTGGAATTTTGATTGGGGTTGTATTGTTTCTATAGATCTATTTGGAGAAAATTGCCTTAATATTAAGTTTTAATATTTAATATTTAATCTTAATATTAAGTTTTCTAATCCATGAACCACAAAACTTTTTAAACAACATTGTTTATATTTGTAACTCAAGTTTCCTCAAACCTAACTAACTTGTATAAACTATACATGTAAATGCATTCATTCATTCATTCATTCATTCACTTACTCCTTTAACCAAAGTTTCAAGTGTCTACAAGCTTCCGTCCCTTCTAGGTGCTTGGTATTCGGCATTAAACAAAGCGATATGTGTGTGTGTGTGTGTGTGTGTGTGTGTGTGTGTGTGTGTGTAAAGAAAGAGATAAATTCTTTGTTCTCTTGGAGTTCACAGGGTTACTTTAATAGTTAACAATCCTAACTTCTTTCCCTCTACCTGCTAATGAAGGCCTTTGGCCCTCATGTACTTTCAGGAGCCCTTAGGGAAGGTCCTATCTGTGATCAGAAACAAAATCTATCTGCCACAGAAGAACGTCCTCAAGGTACCACTGTCCAGTATTACTTTTCTTCTCAGGTCACCCCATGTTCTGCGACTATCAAGCCTGTCAACCTCAAGAACTCCAGCCTAGGAATTGTGTTCAAGATCACCTTTTGTCCAGGAGAATGAGAGAGAACTAAGTGTTTTTGCATCTCTGTCTGAAGTAGATATTAGCTTCATCCCTAGGTGACAAATAAGAAAACTAAGGCCCAACGATGTTAAGTGGTTTGGCTAAAGCCACACAGGCAGTAAGTAACAGAGCCTGGATTCAAATTTAGATTCAATTAGTGTAAGTTCAGCTGATCTCTTCACTCTGTATTGTTGCCTCACAACCTTGTAGATACAATATTCAGATCCAACTGCATAACCTCAGAGCCTAATAGAAGATATGCATTTGTAAATTAAACTGTTACCTGCCTGCTGGTAGATGCCTTCTACCTTGATTTCATGAGTCCTAGAAGGACTCTCACACAGAATAGGTCCTGTTATAGGAATATTCTTCATCAAGTTTCCTTGGATGGCCTTCAGGGGGAGTCAGGAAACCTCTGAAACTATACGTATACGTAAAGGTTTTTGTGTATGTATATATGTATATATTTTTTGGTGTACAGCTATGAAATTTGTATCTATTTTCTAATGTGGCACTGCCCCTGCCCCAAAGTTACAAACTACTGACAAAGCCTACCCTTAGGCCACTCTGCCTGAGGTAAACAATCTAATTCATCAACATGTATTTACTTATCGAGTACAGACAGGAAAAGCCATGGCCAGTATTTATTACCAACTAAGGAAGCAGCAGTAGAAAATACTAAATAGTGACTGTGTGTTAAGGGTTGGGGGGAGAGAACTACAGTTATTGAGGGGAGAGAGGGAACATCTTGGGGTCCTTAGGGAAGACTTTAAAGAGGCAGGACAGGAATTGAAATTTGAAGGATGAATGTTCTAGGATTCGCTCTCAGGTATAAACAAAAATGAAAACCTTTTGCTCCCAGGGCCTGATTCAGGATCAGTGGGTAACCAGGCAGCTATGACCACCAGGTATTGTTAAATGCAACATGGCCATTGTCCTCTTGGTTCATTGGCATTCAGCTAATATCATAGCATAAATGAGGAAAGGAATGTTACATTGAAAAGAAGATAAAAAGAACACAGTAAGGAGAAAATAAAATGCCTTGAGTCTATTTGCTGACTCACACCTACTAATCGATCTTTCCAACTCTAAACTAAGCTAACATAGAATATAATATACACCCAGATCAGTCGTGTTACACACATTTTAACATAATCTGGCTATGGAAAAGAAAGTCGTTTTAAAGAAGTCATTAAGTTATTTGGCTAAAGGAGCTGCCCGCTAGTCTGCATCTCAACTGCCAAATCTGAGTCACCCTCTGGTCTTTAATCTGAATTCCATTCTGTACACATGACACACACATTGTTTTACTCCAGAATCAAGCAGGACACTTGATATTTAAAGCAGGTTATCTATTTTTAGTTGGTTGCTGAACATCCGTCGGCCTTTCTTCTTAATAGCCTGCTCAGTAGACGAGAAGGAGAAAAGCAGTATAAAATCATTTTGTTGTTCAATACTATGATTAGTTTTCTCAAGTTGACAGCCAGTCTTAACAAGATTCTCCTCTTCAGGAAAGGTTCTTTTGATGGATGGTGTCCCTGTGGCTCTAAACCGAATAGCAGAAGCAAGAAGGAGGTGAATTCTATAGTTGGAGAGAGTCTTTTTCCTGCTAACTCAGGTGTAATTGATAAAACTCCGTACCTTGCATAGCTCCGAAGTGCAAGTCCAAGAAAAAGGACAGCCCTTGTTTTACTTTGTTTTAAATGAATTATTTTTGGTTCTGCCCCTTCTGAGCCTATACTTGGTTACAAATAATAACCTGGGACCAGCAATCAAGTTTAATATTTCTCAGCACATTTTGGAAGAAAAAAAATTCTCCAAATATCAATTAAAAACAAAAATGAAATGTCATGCTGCCTACCAAAACAAAGAAATGTAGCCCTGGCTGAGAAATCCAGAGATTCAGGAAGGTAGATGGTTGACAAATTGTAAAAATCTCATTACCCAACAAATTGTCACAGGAAATGTCCTATTTTTCCTCGTGCACAAACCTGGGTAAACCTAGATAAAACTCAAGTTTCTTTATAAAACTGTGCCATGCTCTTGCCAGTGGGCAAAGCGTTTTTTCTTTGTAAACTGGTCTGTTAGCCTTCAGCGGTTCCCAACATTTTGGCATCAGGGACCGGCGCTCCTATGAGAATCTAATGCCTGATGATCTGAGGTAGAGCTGAGGTGGTGATGCTAGCCCTGGGGAGCCACCTGCCCGCAACTCACCTCCTGCTGTGCAGCCCATTCCCTAACAGGCCACCACTGGTCAGGTAATAGCTAACTGACCAAGACCAGTGACAACCTCCCTTTTGGGGCTGTTAAAGGCAGGCTGAGTGGATGTGTCTTTGAGAGGAAACGTGGGAGACAGTAGGAAAGCCCACCTAAGATGTCTGCCTGACAAGATTTCATTTAGGAGTCTAGTGACGTGAATGACTCATAGGCTGGAAACAAAGCTTTAAAAATAGGAAGTAGAAAAAACTCTCTTTATTTACATTCCTGTATTTATACTTATGTCTAAATATATTCATAGATTTATGTATTTTATATGTAAATTTTATATTTATTTATATTCATTTATATCCATTAGAGCTACAGTTGTATCTGTGAAACAGTCCAGGTATAACATCTGAACGGCTCTCATCATGAGCACTAGGAAATAGAAATGTTTCCCATATTTTTCTGTTTGAAAAAGAACATGAATTTAAAGGCATAGCTTTAACAAAACTAATACAAAAAGATTTTAAAAACCTAAAATTTGAAAAAAAAATAAACCACACTTAAGTATTATAATAATTACAGCACATTTAGTCATGAGGCCTAATCGAGCATGGGTTGTAAACAGTTATAAAAAGGTATTTGTAACTAGGTTATCCTACATAACAATGCCTCATACCATGGTTTCTGGGGAAAAAAGTTAATGAGATGGCTACACACATCCGACAGTCCCACTCTATCACTTATCATTTTATTTGGCATTTACAGAATTCCTGCTATGTGCCAAAGAGTACTGTATCTATTGGAATACTCTTTGGCAGGTAGTAAAGGTGCGTGATGGGCACACTCTGAGAGTGGGACGAACCCTTCCTTCTCTAACCTCCAAAGCTCATAATCAGAACACATCTTTTGGTAAGATGCGAAACACCAATAGCAAGCACACCTTATCTTCATCGAGACCTATTTAATTAAATAAGTTTAGAGTAGCAAATGAGGTCACCAAAACAGAAAGGAATACTATTAGAATAAACTGTGCTTACTCTGACATCCTCTGTGTGGTATCCATTCAGACTATCTTTCAATTTCAACCCTCTTGTGTTTCTTTATAAAATGTTTTTACACTTTGACACACACCTTGATGATAGCTAGCATTGTTTACAAAATGTCTTCATCGCTAAATTTTTTGTAAAATGTTTTTATGTGTTGACATATACCTTAATGATAGCTATCATTGTTTATACAATGTTTTCATTATTAAATTTTTTGTAAAATGTTTTTATATGTTGATATATACCTTAATGATAACTACCATTGTTTGCCACTTTCAGGGCTCTGGACCGAGCACATAAATATATTGTCTTGTTTAACCTCACAACCACTACTTACAGTAAGTAGTATCATAACCTTTTGCATTAAAAACAAGTGACACTGAGGCAAAGGTCACATCGCCAGGGAGTGGCAGTGCTGGGACTCAAACACTGCTCTAAGTGATTTCAAAACTCTGGTCTTTTCGCTCTAGTTAGTATATATCTCATCTTAATCTTATGCTGTAGTTAGTATACGTCTTGTCTTAATCTTATCTTTCCAAAAGATCCGATGGCTGAGGCATCAGTATCCACTTCTGTTACTTCATGTCTCTGCTTCCCTCTTAGCCATTTCAGATAGTCTTTCCTGCCATTAGTCATCCCCTGCCATGTCAGCTATTCTCAGGCTAATCCAGAGTCCACACAAACAGAAACATTGGCCAGGTAAAGCATTTGCGAAGGTTAATGAGGGAAAGGTGTTTAATGGGTTGAAATAAGGTTCTTGAATAAAGTTCATCTACAGTTATAGTGAGTAAAAAGCAAGAAACAAACTTTAAATGGCATGTGACTTGTTTCACTGGCTCTCAGCCAGCACTTCCAAGAAAGCTTTAGAATTATGAAATGTTATACCCTAACAAAGACATAATAAATAGAATTTCCACTAAATAAAACATTTATGTGCTGGCTGACAAAAAGCCTTTGTCAGTAAGTTAGATCATTGAAAATAGAAAATGTAAGTTGTTTATGGAACACACTACATACACTCTGACAAAAAGAAATTTTTTTAGTGATTAATTATGAATTCTGTAGCATCTCATTATGGCATACATTCAATTGGTATTGATACAATTGGTTATCAATTTTAACTTAAAAACATACCTGGATGTGTCTGTGACACAATTGTTTAGCACATTCAGCTGTTAACCGAAAGGTGGGTGGTTTGAGCCCAATATAAGGTGTAATGAAACCATTTAGGATTTCCCAGCTATTTATCACCTGCAGATTTCCTCAAGTAGAATTTACCTTCTAGTATTCAGGGTCCTAGCCACCTCATGGACCATCCCACATCCCCAGTTCAATTGTTATGGGCCACCCCAGTTCCCCGATCCAATTGTTATGGAATAGCCACTGGGATATCAGATTTACACCTGTGTAACAGGAATTCCTAAAATAGAGACCCGAGAACTCAAGTTTCGGTGAGAGAATTTTTAACAGCAATGAAATATCACTTCCCACCTATTAGAATGGCCAGAATCCAGAACACTGACAACACCAAATGCTGATGAGGATGTGGAACAGGAACTCTCATGCTCTGCTGGTGGGAATGCAAAATGGTACAAACACATTGGAAGACAGTTTGGTGGCTTCTTACAAAACTAAATATACTCTTACTTGATCCAGCAATCATGGTTCTTGGCGCCTGTCCACATAAAAGCATGCACACAGATGTTTATAGCAGCTTTATTCCAAATTGCCAAAATTTGGAAGCAACTAAGATGCCGTTCAGTGGGTGAATGAATAAACCAACTGTGGCACATCCAGATAATGGAATATTATTTAGGGCTAAAAAGAAATGAGCTATCAAGCTTTGAAAAAAACATGTAGTAATTTTGAATACATTTGCAATGAATGCATTTTGAATAGAATTTGTTAAACTTCTCAGTGAAAGTAGCCAGCCTGAAGAAGCTACATATGGTATGATTCAAACTATATGATGTCTGCTAAAGGCAAAATTATGGAGTAAAAAGATCAGTGGTTAGAAGCAGGGAAATGAATAGGTGGAACAAAAGGATTTTTTTTCTCTCCTTTAAATTGTATGTATTTTAAATGGTAGGTACATAACATCGTACATTTGTCAAAACCCACTGCATGTACACCACCAAAAATCAACCTCAAGGTATATATGAACTTTAGGTGAAAATAATCCTTCAATACAAGTTTATCAAGTGCAATAAACAAACCGTTCTGATGGGGGGTGTTGATAATGAGGGAGGCTGTGTATATATAGGTGCAAGGGAGTATGTGGGAAATCACCTTCTCAATTTTCCTATGAATCTAAAACTACTCTAAAAGTACAACCTTTTAAATATACATGCTCGCACACATATATACATATATACACACACAAAACTGAGTTATAGACAACTGTAGATAGAGAAAAATGTTCCATTTAGATAAAAGGCGACAAACTGATCATATTTGATTCATTTAATTTACTTCTCAGTGGGTATAAATAACAAGCCAACTTATAGTTAAGTGTTGATGAAATACTCAGTTTCTTCTTATAACAAAACAATAGCTATTTTAAACAGAAATATCATTGTTATTTGAATGTACTCAACCCACAGTGCTATTGAGGGTGGAGTGAAAGGGACAGGGAGTGAAGTTCCTTAGGAAAAAAAACAATTGGTACTGAGCAGACATGAATAATTGAAAGTATGCCAATTGCGTTGGCTACATGTTTATATAACCAGTAAACATAAACTTCCGTATGGTATAATTTCTTACATACAGGTTGAATTATAAAGCAAAGAAATTAATGAGAGGAAATTCATTAACATCCATTTTAAACCAAATACATATAATTTAAAAGAAAGAATAAAATGCTAGGCTGTTAAGGCTTGCTGTCTTACTATACAAAAGGAAGGAAGGAAGGAAAGAAGAAAGGAAGGAAGGAAGGAAGGAAGGAAGGAAGGAAGGAAGGAAGGAAGGAAGGAAGGAAGGAAGAAAAGAGAAGAAGAGAAAGAAAGAAAAGAAAAAGAAAGAAAGAAGAAAGAAAGAAAGAAAGAAAGAAAGAAGAAAGAAAGAAAGAAAGAAAGAAAGAAGAAAGAAAGAAAGAAAAAGAAAAGGAGAAAGAAAGCAGCTTTAAATTGTTTCTTTTTATGCTCCTCAAATTTCACATCTTGCATTGAAAAATTTTTTTCCCTCCCATTTTCTATCTGGTGATATAATCAAAGGAGAAATACATGAGGAGCCTGATAATTTCAGAGTCTTCATTTCAAACCATTAAAGATGAATTGCATTATTTCCTTTCTAAAGATTGAAGCTCTCCAAAATGAACAGATGAAAGGTCTCAGCTTCCTAGGATACTTGTTCACCCACTTATACAAATAACATATAATAACATGCATTCTAAGAGTAGTTATTTTTCTTTTAGTATCTCAAAACAGTATGAATTGATGCAGTCTAGATCAGCTATTAAGCCCCTCCATTGCCTGTCCATCAAGAGCAGGTCAGCACCAGAGGTTTAGAAAGCTGCATTACTGAGCCACGGCATTACCAAACAATGATCATCATGTGAAATTAGATTCTCCATCAAAAACAAAATTTTTTTTGTGGCTGAAATTATGATTCTGGGTGCAGGCCTCCAGCTCGAGCATCAACATTGATGCAAAATTGATGAAACTTCCAAGTGAAATTGCATTGTTTGATCTTCACAGCCCTGGAATAACATAGCCTAAAGCTACAGTTTCTGTAAACTTACTTTGCACAAAACGACTTAGCCAGTACGGATGTATTGACATAGAGTGCCTATGAATGACATTAGGGCTACTTAGAAAAGAGACAAAATAACAGCAAAAGAATGCAGCAATTGGTTCTGAAAATTACCTTTTCCAGTGAACCTCTCTGAAAAATTACCTTTTTCTGCTGAATCTCACTCAAAAATTACCTTTTCCAACTGAAGCTCTCTCAAAGTGCCTTGATGTTAAGCAATATAGTTTTAAGTTGAAAATGTCACAAGGCCATGAAAAGAAATTGATAGAAAATTTCAGGGTTCCTTGTTGATATTTGAAGCAGCCTGTGGATTTTTGTTCTTTAACACAGATCTGCTCTGCTGTGCTACCACTTTGATTTCTGTATTGCCAAAAACAGCATGTTTCTAGGCTTAATGGCTTCACAGAGAAGAGTATGAAGGTGATTTAGTTATTGCTGCTGAGGTTCTGTTACCAGTAGGAAATTGGTAAACAGATATTTTCAAAATCCTCACCATTCACTTTAAAAAAGTATAGTAAATAAAAATTTGAAATTTCTTTATCTTTTTAAAAAAGAACTATAATTCTAGTCACTACACTATCCCTTCAGAAATTATGCACTTTAGGTGAGATTTTTTTTTTTCCCTAACAGAAGGAATTTTATTTCTTCAGTCAAAGAAGGCAAGAAAAGCATCATGCATCTTGGAAGAAAGATCATTGAATTGCACGTCTAAGGACCAGGATTCTAGCCTTGAGTCTACTTCTCACAGCAGCATGACCTTGGGCAAGTCCTTGTGGAATAAGGGAAGGGATAGGATAACGTCAGAGGTTCCTTCCAGCTCTAACATTCTACAGTTTCCTCTGAGTCCATATTTAAAGAAGAAACATATATCAATGGTTTCTATTTGTTATTACAGGTATTGTTAAAAGAAGAGTCGTAGAATTTTATTTCGCTTTGGGGTGTGTGTGTGTGTGTGTGTGTGTGTGTGTGTGTGTGTCCTTTAAAAACCAAAGAAATGCTGCCCAGATTTGAGATGCTTTGGGTATGATCTCTTATAAAGACAGAGGGATGACCTAGGTGAGTAGAGCCAATTATGATATCTGGAGAAACTATCAAAGTAATTGACCCCTCCCTGTCACAAAGGTAAATTTTTTTCCTTACCTTTCTTCTTTCTCCTCCTTCTTTTTCAGTCTCTTTGGCTATCTGCCTCTTCTCAACCTTCAATTTCCCCTTTCTGAGCCGTCTCTTCTCTTTCCCTCTCCTTTCTCTTTTATCTTCATCTATAAGCCTTTTATTTTCGCCTTAGTACCTGCCAAAAATGCCATGTTGGTAGAATTCAAAACTATGATATGAATCTCTATAGAGATGAACCTTTCATTTTTTTCGAGTTTATGGAAAAATTAAGATTAGAGGGGCACCAAATGACCATTTTGGCTAAGTGCTTAATAATCATCAATACTGACTAAAATCAACATGTTGCCAAAGATGAGGTTAAACAAATTTTGGAATGTGATGATAAATCTGAATGTTCATATTTAAAAATTAATCGGAATTAAAATTTTATTATCAACATTTTTGTGTTAATTTAAAAAATTTTGACACTATAATGCAGAAATAATAATTTCTTCATTATCCCATTGCTAAATTGTCCTTGTAGTCTTTATCCTGCATATTTATGATACAAAGTAGATTCTCACTTTCAAGTAGCATGTCTAATATTTGATTATCTATTTGGTGCAAAACAAAATAGAAATTTTAAAAAATACTTTTCAGTAGCATATTCTAGAAGAAACTGTACCTATCTTTCATATCTTGGGCAATTACATTAAAAAACCTTTCATTTTTAATTACAGAATATAGTTGGTAGTCAGAAGTAATGATTACAAAAAGACTTTTATTTAAATGTTTGGCTTTCATAGATCCAAAATTATAAGAAATTATCTTACTAATGCATTGTTGTAAAGCTCATTGTTCTGGACTTTGATTAATGAGAATAAAATGGATTTTAGTGACCTCATTTTTCTCTGTTTTCTGCTTTTCTTCATGCACTTTATAGTCTTGATTTTATGTTTTTCCTTACAAAATTTTGATATTAAAATGATGACATTCTGCCTTTTTTTTTTTCCTATGATAGCTATAAGAATGCTGTATTACCTAGAAGTGGTCAGTGAGCTGTGGCCCAAATTTTGAGTCTGAAAATCCTGAATTTGAATCTTGGCTCTGTAACCAAGTACCTGTGGGCAAAAGGTAAAACCTCATTAAGACTCAATATTATTATTATTATTTTTTTATTTCAGTACCTTCACATTTATACTGTCTTGCCTCTAGTAGCAGCCAAATGTCAGTCCTGTCTCTAGAAGGGCACGGGGTTCTCTTTTAGCAGGGCTTTGTGCTTTTGTATTTGAGAAGGAAATTTCTCCCCAGAGACTAATATCCAAATTTCACTGGGTAAAAGCAAGTCATATGACCACTTCTAACTGCAAGGGGCAAACTTTGAGTTTTCCAAACCTCTATAATCAAGGCAGGCAGTGGGAAAAAGAGCAGTAAATGGCTTTTAGAAAACTAACTCTCAATTTCTGCCATGGCTTATCATTACTGTTTGGGAAGGACACAATAAAAGACCAGTTCACATATCCTAGAGATGAACAAATCCAGAATGAGGATCGCAGAAAGCAAAAAGCCCAACATAGAGTGACGCATTACATACATACATATATATTATGCATAGACATTATATGTACATATTTTTTTCTTATTAAACTTTCCTCATATCTACCCAGTAAATACCCTCTTTTGAGTGGACTAGGTGAAGAAAGAAATAAGCTTTTTTTTTTTTTTAATGAGATGTCTTCCTGTCGATAACTATAAAGCAAAGACCATGATATGACAATTTGCAGAGAAACATAAATATTGGCCAAAGTTCAACTTAGTAACAAAAGAAAATTATGATACTAATGACATAATTATTTTTATCCATAAACTGAATTTTAATATTTTGCTGATACTTATAAATTGGAACAGAAAAGTCTTTAAAATTTCTATCAGTTGAACTAGGGATTCCATTTCCAGAATTTTGTTTTAAGAAAATAAGAATATGTGGGGGAAATGTATCCATAAATGTGTTAATCACTGCATTGCTTATAATAACGAATAATAAAAAACAACCTTTATGTATACCACCAGAAAAATCGTTTAAATAAATTGTAGAATGGATTCAAAGTTAAATAAGCTTTGATTGGATGAACAACATTCTGCTTTTAATTCATTCCCCCAAGAGGTGATGAATTCTAAATAATATTTTTACTTGAAATACTCATGGACTAAATAAAATTAAATACCTAAAATTTAAATATAGTTCTCAGTGGGATGTGGAAGAACATGCCCTTGCATACAGGACTATGGGAATACGAACTTTATGAAGGAATGTGGAATATCTAACAGTATCACAAATGCATTTGCACTTTGTTCCATCAACCTACTTCTAGAAACTTACATAGAAAAATACATAGGCATGAGATTATTCATTGCAATATTCTTCGTAATTGAAAATACTGCAAATTTAAAATGTCCAAACATTGAATATTTGGTGAATAAACTATATATAGATAATGGAGTACTACGCAGTTATAAAAAAAAGGATTGAAGATTTCTATAAACTGATAGGGAATGATTTCCAGGAGATAATTTTAAATGAAAAAAAGTAAAGTGCCAAACAGCTTATACATAAGTGACCTTTTGTATAAAAAAAGAAGGTAAGATAGAAAAAAAATGTAATCTCTGCTTATCTTTACAATAAAAAAAATTAAAAGGAAGGGTAAACCACAAAACAACGAAATTGGTTACCTGCAGGGGGTGGGAATGGGCATGAAATGAGATGACAGGATACAGGAAGGAGTGGCATTTCTCTGAATATACATTTTGCAAGGTCTGACTTCTAGAAATATGTTAATATTTTACATATTCAACATATTAAAATAAAATCAGCAAGCATGGGGAAAGATAGACCCTTGAGAGCAAGCTGAAACAAATGAATCCAATTGCATTTCAAAAAAGTATAATCACACTAAAGATGAGAGAGAGAGGTGAGGAGGGAGAGGTGTCACAGGAACATGGAAGTCAGGTCGAAGGAGGACCAACTGGGACAATTTGAATGCCAAAATAATTAGATTCAGTAATGAATTATAAGCTTTGAGAAAATAGGAATTTCTAAGTCCACATAAATATAAATAGATAAATAAAAACTTGGAGAAATGGAGGGCTCTTGTTTATGAAAGAACACCAAATATGGGCTAGCAAATGTAAAGGTAGTGCTAGAGTTGGAGACGTCACCATTCGGCAACAATCATAGTAAGACTGTATCAGGGAATAATCATTAATTGATTATTCTAAATCTAGGGAGAAATTTTGATGAGGAACAGGTTATTTTCATGTCCTTAAAGCATCATGTGTTTTCCCCACTTTATTGGGATTACAGCTACACTTATGAGAAAGGAGGTTTTTCCACTCTCAGTTTAGGCTCCTGTGGGTTCTCTTTGTAGTCTCTGCTATCACTGCCATAAGATTGCTTGTGGGAGAGGGAGTGAGAGAACTGAGAAAAAAATAAGGAAAGGAAATTTCTGCACTCTCTCCTCATTAGGAGGGCCTTTTCCTGCTCTTTGATCCAGAACTAGGGGACTTCTGAGGCTCTCTCTTGTTTTGCTGATGACCACCTCTGGTTTTCAGGCTGTGTTGAGATCAGACAGGGAGATAGCAAAGGTGGAAAAAATGGTAAAATCACCACAGATTGGGTGGTATTTCAGATTCTGGTCTTTTTCTCCAATCTATCTGCTACTGTTTACTTTTCAGAATCCTAAGACAGATGCTCCAAGCATTCTGTCCAGTTTTTATAGTTGCATTCAGAGGGATAGACACACTGGGGTACGCTTATCTCATTTACCCAGTACTAGAAGTGCTTTAGATATCTTTTTATATTGATTTTTAATTTAATTCAGTTGTGATCAGACAACATACTCTGTAACAGTTCAGCGTTTTAAAGTCGATCGATCACTTATTGTGGCCCAGCAAATGTTCTCTCTTGGTAAATATTTAATATGCACTTGAAAAGAAAATGTATTCTAAAATTGTTGGCCATGATGTTTTATAATTGTCAATTAGTTCATATTTATTGATAGTGTTACTTATACTTTTCTATAGCTTTGCTGGTTTTTGTTTCCTTGTTTTTTTACTTGTCCTATCAGTTACTGGAAGAAGGGTAGTAAATCTTCAACTAGGATGGGGAATTTTTCTATTACTCCCTTTAATTCTTTCATTTTTTTGCTTTAAGTGTTTTGAAGCTGTGTTATTAGGTGAACACATATTTACAATTTTTCTTTCTCCTTGATGTGCTGACTCTATTATCACTGTAAAATAGTCTTCTTTATCTTTAATTATATTTCTTGTCTTGAAATCTGTTTTTCTAATATTTTTATTATTTGCTTGATACATCTTTTTCTGTTCTTGTACTTGTTTATTTTTCTTCTTGTTTAAAGTCTCTCGTAGACCACATGTTTTGGGGTCTTGGCTTTTTATGTAGTTCGACAATATTCTTTTATTTGAAGTGTTTAGACCATTTACATTTAAAATAGTCATTCCTATGGTTGCATTTAGTTCAGCCATCATATTGTATGTCTTCTATTTGTTTCATCTGCTTTGTTCTTTATTACTCCGTTCCTACTTTTTTGGTCAATCAAATATATTTTAGGATCTCGTGTTAAGATACTGCTTTGCATTTTTAGAGCACAAATTGATTGTCACAAGATTTAGGCCCCTTTAATAACCTGTCTATTCGTCTTTAACTATTTGTTTAGCCTCATGTTCTATCAGCCTTCCTCAGTTCTCCTCTGTCCACCATTCTTTGTCCATTTTAAATTTCCTCATTATACCATGTTATAGCTTTCTTTGGCTATTCCATGCCTTCTAGGTACACTAAAATGCTCATAAACACAAATAAAATTATTAAAAGTAAAACTCTAGCCACTGCAGCTGGCATGATGCATTTGATACTATAACAAAGGAACCAAATAGAGCGTAAGGGTTTTAAATATTTTACCCTCTTCCAGCCTCACTTCATTTACTCCTAAATACTAATGGGAAAGTATTCTTGGTTTACACAATTTTTGTAGTGTACACAAAGGTAAAGCATATATCCAGTAGTACATGGATTAGAGTAATAACAAATAAAAACAGAAATAACTAGTTAAGATTTTTGAAATTCAGTCGATTAAAGCTTTATACGTTCAAGTGCAAATTTTGATCATAAAAAGAACTTGAATTTCTCTATTGTTAGTATATTATTCATAATACAAGAAAGTAGTCAATCTGAGGTAAATTCATGTGGATCAACAAGGGACACGGAAGATCACCCATGATGGGACAGCTAAAGGAAGACAGTAATCTAGACACATGCAACATAGAGCCATTTCTCACAGCTGCCTATGACTGCAATTTACATCAGTTCTCTAATGAAAAGATTAAGGGAAGAAGCAAACTGTAGTTATAGAATTCCTAAACTGTAGATTGGTGTCTGCATCGCTATATATTCACTTAACCACATCTTAAATTGTGTATAATCATTCCCATCATACCTGTTGTGATATTCGCAATAATATTTTACAAAATAAACATGGAGATATAAAATATAGCATAAGAAATGGACCCAATAATATTGTAATAACTATGTACAGTATCAGAGGGGCACTAAATTTATTGGGGAGATCTCTAATCATTATGTTATACACCTGAAACTAATAAAATATTGCATACCAACTATAACTGAAAAGTAAAAATATTGTTATAAATAATAGTAATGATATTTTGATTTTCTAAAGTCTCAAGTTAGAAGGAGCTCTCAGGTATTGCTAAAATGAAACATCTAAATTAAGTGGTCTTAATTATTAGTGCTCAAGATCATATTACTCACTCTGAACAGATCAGTTTACTGCATCCATTAAAGAATAATAAATAGAAAAGACCTATTCTTATTTAAATGTATTGTGCTTTACATTTTTTTATGGTATTTTCCCTGTCTAGCCAGACTTTTCTCCATGTTTATGCTTTTTTTTAAATACTTCCATAGCACTATGTTCTTACCTCTATCAAAAGTATTATCATTAATATTAAATTGATCTATTTCTGGTCTATTTTTCCCTCAATCTATAAACACCCTCATAGCATTTACTGCAGCGCAGGGAAAAAGGAGAGAAAGAAGAGAGAGAAAAGGGAGATAAAGGGGAGAGAGGAAGAATACCATATTCTGTTCAATTAAAAATAATTTTTTTCACTTTTTCACATTTTAACATTTCTGAAAAAGGGCTATATCTTATAATCTTTTGTCTCTTACAGTCAAAATTAAGATGTAGTTGTTATTGCCTGCATGTACATGATCGTGTTCACTTTGAGTAACATGCCTAAATGACTGCAAACCCATTTGAAGCCCATTTTATAAAGAATACAAGTCATGATTGTGGTATGAAAACCTTTGTTGTCACTTTCTGATAAGTTTGAGAAAGGTTCAGCATCAGAACTTGTGCTAGCACCTTGGAAAAAAATCCCAGAGACTACAAAAGAAACTTATTTTTAAAAATGCTGTATCACCAACGTGCTTGATAGAATATTATAATTTTTTAAGTTAAAAAGGAATTTAGATAAGTCTAACTCATACATACAGCTTTGTAAAAAAGCTTTAAGATATCTTAATCAATTTATTTCACTTATATTTTCTTCTTTGTTACGCGCACGAATAATATGTGATTTAAAAAAATATATACTGTATGTTCAAATAAGGCTTTAAAAGCTCTTTCAGGAAGTATAAATAAATAAATATTCTATACATCAAGAAGACATTTGTTTAGTTGACATATTTTTTACATTTTGTGATCAATGTCATGATAGATTTAATGAAATGTGTAAACAGTACAGCTAATTAGTGTTGGTTAACAGAGTTAATATTAACAGGAATTTTGTAAAATTATCTATAATGTCATGGATCCCTCCATGCTTCAAAGCCAATTCAGACAATTTTTGTTAACTAGGGAAAATCTTCCTAAATAAAATAATTTGTTATTATTTTCAATACCAAATTTTATGAAACCAAGTGGGGAGTCAGAAACCATCTAATTTTTCAAAGAATGGGTAAATGCTCTGAAGAGTTCCTGTGAATGAAAAACATCTCAGGATCAGCTAACATTACTGAATTCTCAAGAGGACAGCATGACAGCTAAGAAAATAATACTTTTATTTCAACGATTAGATACCCTGAGCTGTTCTTATTTCATATTAAAAGTCATATTATCATTATAGCACCTGTTTTGCAGAATGGCTTCCATCTTAATTTAGTGAGAAAAAC
Organism: Rousettus aegyptiacus; assembly: GCF_014176215.1. Taxonomy (NCBI): domain Eukaryota; kingdom Metazoa; phylum Chordata; class Mammalia; order Chiroptera; family Pteropodidae; genus Rousettus; species Rousettus aegyptiacus. The sequence continues at coordinate 63,219,120 of NW_023416284.1, forward strand.
ACATGGCAAACACCTTTCCATAGTAAAGACTCAAATTAGTTGAATGGACAAATACTCTGGTTGAATCCGTTACATTCATAAATATAACAGCTCCGAATGATAACAGAAAGAAATGTATTTAGATGGTAAATTAAAGGGTCTTTCAAACAAGAACAAAAATCTAGACAACACTTATATTCAACATAGTACTTGGCACTATTTTAAGGTAAGACATATGCACCCAGGTGTTCAGACAAGATCTTTCTTAGAGTAATTAATTATATTTTCTGAAGTTGTTTCCTCTGCAACCTTCACTAGCCACAAGCCTCTAAAAGCCCAAATGTCGACCTCTACTTCTTTCCATGGTGGATTGAGAAAAACCTTGAGTTAACTTCATACCATTAACAATTAGAAAACTGTACAAAACTATTGTCGGACATTGGATAGGAGATAGTTTAAAATGGTGATCTCCAAGAGAAAAACAGGCAAGGCGAGCTACCTCATCTCTCTGGCTGACTACTCGGAGCTAATTTTCAAAACAGTACAGGTTAGGAGAAGGAACTCAACTGGAGTCCAGTGGCTTCCCTAAGTTGAAGAAGTTGGAATTCAGGAAGACTGAAGTGGCTTGATATTTTTTGAGGTAGAGTTCTAGAAAGGAGGGTACTACATAGAAAAACAGCTCCAGAAATCAGCATAAAGGTCTCCTTGAGTCTTGGTGATTATCTAATGACTATTAGGCCATGTGAAACTCCACAAGACTAGCTAAAGCATGAGTAGAGAGCTGTAAACTGAACAAGTCCTAGAACCCACACAAGGTAGTGAGATGATCAAACTTCAATCAGACAAATAGAGTCCTTAGTAATCACTTGTGGTATTTATAGGTGACTCTGTTAGTGTCACATTTTAGTAGTAGTAATGAACTATCCCTGAGGGGAAGAATATCCCGTTTACTAAATGTTATTGAAGTTAAGGTGATATAAATTCAAATTAGAGTATTATAACTTTAAGTTGAATGTAATCCCTATGGTAACTACAAAGAAAATAGTTATAGAATATGCACAAAAGGAAATGAGAAAGGAATGTAGTTAACTGCAAAAAGTCAACTAAACAAAGGAGATGGTAATGCAGGAAATGAGGGACCAAAAAATTATAAGGTCTATAAAAAATAAATAGTAGTGACAGGAATAAGTCTCTTCCTATCACAAATTACTGTAAATGGATTAAACTCTCCAATCAAAAGAGAGATTAGCAGAATAGATAAAAGAATATATGATCTAGCTACAGTTAATACTTCAACAATAGTGTTTTTAGCTATGCAGGTCCACTTATAGGGGGATTCATTTTTTTATAATAAATATATAGTCAGCCCTTTGTATCCCTGGGTTTCTCATCCTCAGATTCAACCAACAGTATTTTCGATCCACACTTGGGAATTTGCATATGCAGAGGGCCAACTTAAGTCATACTCAGATTTCCTACTATATTAGAGGTCTGTGCCCCAACCATCACATTATTCAAGGATCGACTGTATGTGTTTTCTACAAAAGACTCACTGGAGATACAAAGACACAAATTGATTAAAAGAAAAGATATTCCATGCAAATAATAACCAAAAAAAAAAAGGAACAGGTGGCTATGCTAATATCAGACAAAATAGAGTTTAAATAAAAAAAGTTTACAAGAGACAAAGGACATTATATATGAATAAAAGGTTCAATACAGCAAGAAAACATAATAACTATAAACTTTACAAACCTAATGACAGAATATAAAAATATAAGAAGCAAATACTGACAGAACTGAAGGGCAAAATGGACAATTCTACAGTAAGAATTAAAGACTTCAGTACTACCACTCAGAATAATAAATAAAACAACTAGGCAGAAGATAATTAAGCAGTAGAGGACTTCACCAATACAATAAACTGACTAGATCTAACAGACATATATAGAACACTTTACCCAACAGAATACACATTCTCAAGTACACGTGAGACATTTTCCAGGATAGCCCATAGGTTAAGCCACAAATTAAGTCCCAATAGATTTTAAAAGACAGACATCAAACAAAGTATTTTCTCTGACTACTATGGGATAAAGTTAGAAATCAATAAGAAAAGGAAAACTGAAATATTTGCAGAATTGTGGAAATTAAACAACACGTTTTTAAATAGCTAAAGATCAAATACTTAGGGATCAACGAAAAGAAAAACACACATACCAAAACATATGGGACACAGTTAAGATTGGTGCAAAGTGGCAGATGAGGAAAGAACTTGAATAAACAATTCTCCAAAAAAGATACACAAATGGCCGACATGCACATGAAAATATGCTCAACATTAATAATCATTAGGTAAATGCATATCAAACCCACAATGAGATACTACCTCATACCTATTTGCAGGGCTACTATTTTTAAAAAAGAAACAGAAAACACCAAGTGTTGATGAGATTGTGAAGAAGTTGGAACCCCTGTATACTTTTGGTAGAAAAGTAAAATGGTAGAGTCACTATGGAAAACAGTATGGTGGAAACTCAAAAAAATTAAAAATAGAATTACCATAAGATCTAGCAATTCTATTTCTGGGTAAATACACACACAAAAAATTAAAAACGGGATCTCAAATAGATATTTGTACAGCCTGTTTATAGCAACATTATCCGCAATAGCTAAAACATGAGCAACCCAAATGTCCACTGTTGGATAAAATGTAAGCTAAATGTGGTTTGTACATATACTGAAATATTATTCAGTCTTTAAAGAGAAAGGAAATTCTGCAATATGCTACAACATGGATGAGTACTGAGAGAATTATGCTAAGTGAAAGAAGCCAACTGCAAAAAGATAAATACTATATGATTCCACTTCTATGACGTACTTAGGGTAGTCAAAATCATAAAGACAGAAAGTATAATTAATAGTGGTTGCCAGGGACTGGGAAGAAGGGAGAATAAGGAGTTGTTATATAATGAGTATAGAGTTTCAGTTGTAGCAGATGAAAAGAGTTAAGGGATATTAAAAGATTTTTAACTAAATTAAGATAGAATGCAATATATCAAGATTTGTGTAATACAGTTTTAACAGTATAGAGTGGGAATTTTATAGTTTTAAACTTTTATTTAAAGGAATAAAGAACTAAAATCATTAATTTAAGGATCCATTTTAAGAAGCTAGGAAAAGAACAAATTAAACTCAAAGTAAGTAGAAAGAAAGAATAGAAATAGCAGAAATCAATAAAATAAAAAATAGACAAAATATAGGAAACCAATAAATCCAAAACCTGTTTCCTTGAAAAAAAAAATCAAGAAAACTGATGAACTTCTGGAAAACATCTAATAAAAACTCATAACTAAATTTTTTTGTTGTATTTATTCTGGTTTGACAAGGATCATAAATAAGAATGCCCACTCCTACCACTTCTATTCAACATTGTACTGGAGGTACTAGTCAGTTCAATACGGAAGAAAAAGAAATAGAAGGCATTCATTTTGGAAAAGGAGTAAAACTTTTTATTCATCGATGACATGATCAGGTGTACAGGAAATCCTAAAGAATCAAAACTTAATAAGTAAGCTACTAGCACTAAAAAGTGAGCTTAGCAAAGTCGTAAAGTAAGTATTTAATCTACAAAAGTGAAAAAAAATGATTTAGCCCCAAATTCTATTTATGAGCATCAATTAGACCATGAAATTTTAAAAATACCATTTATAATAGCATCAAAACTATGAAATACACAAGGATAAATTTAACAAAATATATGTAGGACCTATATACTGAAAACTACAATACATTGTTGAGAGCTATTAAAGAATAGATAAGTAAATAGAGAGATACACTCATGGATTGGAAGATTCAATATTCTTAAGATATCAATTCTCTCCAAATTTATCTATAAATCAAATGCAATCTCAGTCATAATGGCAGTAAGCCTCTTTTGTAGACACTAACAAGCTTTTATTTAAAATTTATATATAAATGCAATGAAACTAGACTAGCCAAATATTTTTCAAGAATGAGAACAAAAATAAATAACATGAATTACTAGAGTTCAAGACTTAAAGTTACAATAGGACCCTGTAGTATTGGCAAACAAATAGACAAAGATATTAAGGGAGCAGAACAGAAGAGAATGTCAAGAATTAAATCTCACATTTATAATTATTTGACTTTCCAACAAAGGCACCTAGATAACTGGATGGGAAAAGGATAGTCTTTTCAACAAAAAGTGATAAAAAGTTAGATGTCTATGTAGAAAAAATATATGCATCCACCTTAACTTCACACAGATATTGACATGAAATGGCTCATAAGCCTAAATATGGAAGCTAAGACTGTGTAAAACTTCTGGGAAAAAAAAATCAATGGACAAATATACATTACCTTATGGTGGGCAAAGATTTCTTAAATCACAAACATACACAAATGAACCATAGAAGAAAAAAATTAGTAAGTTCAACATCAAAATTTAAAACTTTTGCTCTTTAGAAAATATTGTTAAGAAAGTTAAGAGCTAGGCCAACGAATGAGTGAAAATATTCATAATACAGTTTTCTAACAAAGATTTTATATCCAGAATATTATATAATAATATTGTACAATAAAAAGATGACCAAAAAATATAAAAACTGGAGATGCATTTGCTCCATTGTATTGCTTTTGCTCCTTTGCCAAAGATCAGTTGACAAATCATTTACTTATGGGGTTCTATTTATGGGCTCTCTGTTCTCTTTTATCAATCTGTCTATTCTTTCACCAGTACCACACTGTCTCAATTACTATAGCTTTACAGGAAATCTTAAAGTTGGGTAGTGTCAGTCCTCCAACTTGGTTCTACTCCTTTAATATTGTGTTGGTTATTCTGGGTCTTTCGCCTTTTCATATAAATTTTAAAATCAGTTTGTCAATTTCTGCAAAGCAACTAGCTAAGGTTTTTAATGGGATTGCATTAATTCTATAAACCAAGGTGGGATGAACCAACCTCTCGACAATACTGAGTCTCCTTGTACATGAACATGGAATATCTTTACATTCATTCGGTTCTTTGATATCTTTCATCAGAGTTTTGCAGTTTTGTAGTCTTCATATAGACGTTATACATATTTTCTTAGATTTATACCTAAGTATATTATTTGGGAGAGGGAGATTAATGTACATGGTATTGTGTTTTCATTTTTAAAATCCACTAGTTCATTGTTAGTGTATAGAAAAGTAATCAACTATGTATATTAACCTTGTGCACTTTTATTTTAATAGCTCCAACTGGAAGCATCCCAAATATTCATCAATGAGTGAATGGATACATACATTGTATTTATCCACACAACAGAATGCTACTCCACAATATAGAGAAATTAATAGTAGATATACTTCACGACATGGGCAAATGCCAGAACCATTGTGCTGAGCAAAAGAAGATTCAAAAGAATTTATACCATATGACTATGCACATATGAAACCTCAGGAACAACAAACCTAATTTGTAGTGACAGAAAGTAGATCTGTCATCTCAGGTGGATGGTGACAGAGTGATTAGGAAAGGACACAAAGGAATTTCTTAAAGTGATGAAAATGTGCATCTTATTGTGGTGGGGATGACAGATGTCTAAATTTGTCAATTCCTTTCTACTTAAACTGATGTGTGTGGTTTCTATTATTAAAACTGGACATTAACTGAGAGAAAGATCAGAAAGGCTGCCAGGAGAGAAGTAAGTGCTTAGGAGAAAGGAAGTATGCGCAAAGTTGTTTAAGTGTGAGGAAGTGTAACACATGTGACACACCTTATGAATCAGCGTTACAGATTTCATGAGTCACAGAAAACATGTTTTTAATAAAGGCTATTTTCTTTAAAGTGTGTTTAGTATGGCTTTAGATTTTCTAATATTATAAGGAAAAGGTGACATTTTCCAAAAGTTCTCCCTACTTGAACATGAGGAAAACTATGATTAACCAAAACCAATGGGAAAATAAAATTTGCTTTCTAGAACATCTATCATCTATCTATCTATCTATCTATCTATCTATCTATCTATCTATCTATCTATCTATCTATCTGTTATATTTGACCAACTTCAGGTCGAAAAATTCAAATTGTTGCCAATCACTTCCTACCATTATTAATGCCACATCAACGTTTGGATACAGAAGAAATCAGCAGGTCGCTCCATGGTAGAAAACGTTCACAACAAACCTAGAAACGTGTCTACGGTCATGTCACCCGAAACAAGCCCAATCGCGTCTGATCTCGGAAGCTAAGCAGGGTCGGGTCTGGTTAGTACTTGGATGGGAGACTACTTAGGAAGACTAGGTGCTGTAGGCATAAAGAATTATAACCTGACAAAGTCCTTGCAACCTGTGAGGTCAACCAAGGGTTGCCTCACCTAACACACACACACACACACACACACACCTAGAAACACATGCATTAGAAACCCCTGCTTCATTCAGGTATCCGCACAGGAATTTCTACAACCTAGCAGATAATTGGAGACACTTCTAATGGGAATTTGAGAATGTATTTTAAAAGATAATAACCTATACCCCGTAAGTGCCAATCTCTTCAGAGAGTATGGCTGTGTAAAATTCAGGGCATAATGAATTATCTCGGGAATCAGAAATTAAAAGATGCAAAATTCAATTATTAAACAAAATACAACTAGTAAACAACTAGGAGAAAATGTTTAACTTGATAGTAATTAGAAAAGCATAAATGAAAACATTGAGGAGGCTTTTCTTTCTTCTTAAACTAATAACAAAAAGTAAAAGATAATTCTAAAAATCAACAAGGGCAAATGAAAGATATGCTCTAACCTTGCTAGTTGCAGTAGAATTTTACATAATATTTTCAGAAAGAAATTTGACAATGTGAAATAAGACCCTTACCTTTTTTACCAAGGAACTCACTTCTAGAAGTTTATCCTAAAATACGCTTAGATGAAAGAATAATTTTATGATGAAAGATTTTCACTATAATCTTATTTAAAATAGTGAAAAGTTATAAGCCACTTGGAGTCTAACAACATAAAGTAAATTGAAGTTTATTTCACTGGTTCAGTGAATGTACCATAGTATAGAAATACATTTATGTTCTCATGTGAAGTAAAATGAATACAAAATTAAATTACATCGTGATTGCAACTATGTTTAAAAACCTGGGTTTATGGCGGGGGAGGGGGGAAGACTGGAAGGTGATAAAGAAAATGCGAAATTATATTAGGTGAAAGACATAAATATTTTACTATTTGCTAAGCTTTCATAGTATTTTATTATTTTATAATAAACTAAATAAGTGGAAGTACTGAAGCTTCTGAATTGTGGAAATTTTTTAAAAAGACCTAAACAAATCACTAACAGTTAAAATTGCAGAAGAAAACTTCCATCTCATTATGAGGAAAGTGATTATAACTTAAACATCAGAAGAACATCAAAACTGATCAACAGAGTTGAAATTTTAAAATGTATTCTATATTTCTGGACATCACATTCAACCCTAGGAAGGAGAAAAAGTTCATGACTTTCATCCATAAAACCTGGATTGGTGTTCTGGCTCTATCATTGAATATGTGTGTAAAATTATGCAAATCACTTAAAGATATGTTTACCTATGTGTACAAGAAGGATAAGTAGTGCTCCCCTGACTCAGTATAGTTGTAAGAATTATATGATATAACGCAAAGCAAAGTCTTCTGTAGACAAAGTATTGGTTATGGGCATTTGTCAGCATTCATTATTTAGACTAAGCTTCTACTATCCCGACCTCCTTGGGAGGGTGAGTCTTATACAGAGTCACAGTAGACATTCTGTGGCCTTAGAAGAATATCTATGGAAAGTGATTCACTATCAGCATACTTCAAATTGGTCAGTCACCCATAGGACATTGGGACGGTGGGAAAGACCTGGACAGAGCTCTCTATTTTCTTTGAGGAAAAAGATGAAGAAAGAAGGCAACAGAAAGATCTTTAGAAGAGGGGAGAAGCTATAATCTTAAAAACCAAACATCTCTCTGAGATGGATACTACTGGGAGTGATCCAGAGGCAGACTCTAACATAGCTTCCTAAGGAAAAGAGTGATCCTTGGCGATGCCAATGAATTGCCAGATTAATGGTGCAGACAGCACACACAGATATATGTTAGCAGCTGAACAGAGGCAAGGCAACCAACAGTGTGTGGTGGACAGTAAACTTCTAACAAATGTTTAAAGTTTAACAGAGATATAGGGGGCTGGACATTCCGGAAGCTCTAGTAGTAATAATACTCTTTTAGAAAAGAAATCTTGTGAAATTTTGTATGGTCTTCTTCCTAAAACTTTTTGCTCTGCCTGGTAGCTGAAATATGTTTGGGGTGGGGTTATCAAAAACTGACCTCCACTTTCAGTTATGTTGTTATGTCATGGCACAGCAACCACACTGCTTCCAAAATAATTTTTTTCGCTTGGTTTTATGATGATTGCCTTCTCATTTGGCAAGTACATCTGCTCATCCTTGAAGCGAGACTAATGATTTCCGATTTGGTTGCCAAATATTTTCAGAAATTCTAAATTTACTTTTTAACAAACATTTATATCATACTTAATTAGTGCCAAGCACTACTATAAAGACTATGCAAATATTAACTCTTAATCCGACAGGCCCTTTTTTCTTTGGAGTCACATTGGCATCGCCACACAGAGAGGGCTGCAATTTCGAATAGTTCCACACTAACTGGAAACATTACCTTGTCTAGTTCCTACCCATTGCAGATGATTCCCCACAGTGTGTCCTCTGGGGCTTTGTCCTGACAAATGTAAAAGGCTACCCTCTCTCGTCCCCAGGGAGGCCGGTCAGTAGAAATATTTCCCTTTACTTGAATTGATGCTACTACACAGGGGCAGAAAGAACATTTGCCCAACACTCTTTCATGCCATCTCTCTCCTCCACGTTTTCAGCTTCCCCATCTGCAAGCCCGACAAGCATATTGTAAGGCAGAGCTGCTACTCTGTGATGTAGATATCTAGTTTTCAAAAATCTTCAATCAAATTTTAGTCCCTTGAGCCCTTTTTTCTGCTTTCCATTCTTTCTTATTGGTTAACACCTTTCTAATAATCAGGTGTCCAGAACCGTATCATCTTATCACTTTACAGGTTTGGTTTCCAGGTGCTATTTACTGTGACTCTAGGGGTTTTGAGGCATTTCTGCCTTTCACTGGATTTCTGTTTCCAATCATTTATCCCCAGGCACTTAGCTCCTTCATACTTTAAACTTCAGTTATTTTCTGCCTCAAATTTCTAGTCTGGCCAGGTTTCTTTCTATTTTTGTTTGTCTATCTATGATGCATACAGCATGTCCAGGTTTATAATGACACAATAATGTAATTCGTATGTTAATTAATTCTTCAAAATCAGTTTATAAAGTTGATAAATGCCAACAACAGCTTAAAGTATGATATTAGTAATGATAAAAGAGCTAACAGTCATTGAACATTTCCACATCCAGGCACCATGCTAAGCACTTTTATGTATACTTTTATAACACATCATAATCTGTCGGTGCTGTATTGTCATCTTTTTTCTTTGTTTTACAGATAATGAGACCTGAGGTTTAGAAAAATCAAGTAACACTCAAAGTCACAAAGTTAGTCCATGAAAAGACCAGGATGTGAACCCAAGTTGCAGACTTAATCATTAACCTACATTGTTTTCAACTGTATTTAATAAACATCATGTGTAAAGAGGCTTATTAGTTTTGTTTACTATTTTGAATAATATGAAATAGCTCATTTCATTGTTTCCAACAATGAAAAGACTTTGATAATTAGCTTGCTCCTTCAAAAGAGTACTTTAGTTACATCGTAGAGTATTAAAACATGGTTACATTACAGAGACACTTTAAACACTAAAGGAGACATCAGAGATTATCTGCTCCAAACACAGTAGTCTCCCCTTATGCACAGTTTCACTTTTCACAGTTTCCATTACCTATGGTCGACAGTGGTCCAAAAACATTAAATGAAAAATTCCAGAAATAAACAATTCATAAATTTTAAATTGTGCATCGTTCTGAGTAGCATGATGTAATCTTGCTCCATTCCACTATGTCCCACCTGAGACATGAATTTTGTCCAGCGTATCCACGCAGTATGCCCTACCTGCCTGTTAGTCACTTAGTGGCCGTCTCTGTTACCAAATTCATTGTCACAGTATCATAGTGCTTGTATTCAAGTAACCCTTATATTGCTTAATAATGGCCCCAAAGCACAAAAAGAGTGATGCTGGAAATTCGAATATGCCAAAGAGAAACCATAAAGTACTTCCTTTAAGTGAAAAGGTGACAGTTTTTGACTTAAATAAAAAGAAAAAAAATCATATGCTGAGGTTGCTAAGATCTACAGTAAGAAAGAATCTTCTATCTGGGAAATCGTGAAAAAGGACAAAAATATTCACAATAGTTTTGCTGTCACACCTCAAACTGCAAAAGTTATGGCCACAGTACATGAGAAGTGCTTAGTTAAGATGGAAAAGGCATTAAATTTGTGGGTGGAAGACATGAATAGAGACATGTTCCAATTGATGGCAATGTCTTTTGCTGGAAAGCACTTAGCCTATGCAAAGACTTCTGCAAGGGATCCCCTGAAATGAGTGATGCTAAGCCATTTACTGCAAGCAAGGGATGGTTACATAAGTTTGGAAATAGGTTTGGACTGAAAATATAAAAAATTCTGGAGAGAGATTGAGAGAGAGACGGGACGAAAGGTAGGGAGAGAGCACATTCATATAACTTTTAATATAGTATATGGTTACAATAATTATCTTATTATTAGTGATTACTAGTTATTGCTGTTAATCTCTTACCGTGCCTAATTTATAAATTAAACTTTATCATAGGTATGTATGTATAGGGGAAAACATAGTATATAGAGTGAGTTCAATACTAACTCTGGTTTCAGGCATCCACTGGAGGGTCTTGGAGCAGATAAGGGGGAACTACTCTATGCTATTTGAAAAGGGAGGACCTTAAGACACAGTTATATGAATGACTTGATGAAGTTTACAGATTCGTTCACAGCAGAGCACAGATTCCAGTACTCCATTCACCCCAAGGTCCTGCTCCCATGTAGATGGGAAAGAGCTTCCCAGGAGGCACCCACGTGCCCATCTCTGAGCCAGAGGACCAGAGCCACTATTGCTCTAGCTCACTTGCTAATGAAGCCCTGCATTTTGCCCTCCCTGTGCTGCCTTTTCTATCATACATATACCTGTCTTCAATAAAGGCCTAGGCCAGCTCCATGCCCTGTGCATGACCTGACGTTGATAACAATGTCAGCGGCTGCGTACTCACTTCCCTAGTCACATCGCCAACACAGTTCTGTCACTCTTCACTCCATTTCCTCTGCCTGTCATTCTGTCCCCTTCTCTACTTATCTGGCTTAAGCCATCAGTCCTCCAAGGTCCAGGCCATCTCCCACACACTCCCTGAAGCCCTCCCTAACCACCTCGGGCCAAAACAATATTAAAACAATAGAACTCATATTTCCCATGCCACTCATTTACCACTTATCATATGCTGCCCTGTATTGTCTGTTTGGTATCTTTTTATCTAAGAACTTGGCTTGCCTTGAGGGCAGAGATCATCTCTTATTCATCACTGTATCCACCACATTGCTTAGCCTAAGGCCCAGAACAAAATATGTGTTCTATAAATGTTCATTGATTTATTGTGCGTGGAAATGAAAATGACTTCCTCGCTTCTATAGTGACCCAAGAAAAGAAAGGAACTTCTCTGAGACTGGTGGGATCAACTAAGAAAATACTTTTAGAGTTCTCAAAAGGAAAATAATTTGAAGTACTTATAATTGTATAAATAAGACTGTGTCAAGTAGTTAAAATAGCTAAAAATGTTCTTTCTTTTTCAAACTAAACTTTTTCTGTATCTTGTTTGAAGACATTTAAACTTGCAAAGTCTCTGCTCTAGTTTCTAGGCTGTTGGAAAGCATGCAGCAACTTGAATCCCTGACAACACCTTCTCACCCATTGCTGAGGGGTGCCTGGTGGGTCTCGTGCCCTCTGCAGAGGCCTTTTTGTCCTCATCATCCTCAGTGTAAAAGTGACTTTTCAATTAGAGAACTTTGCAGTTCTAACATTTAACTTCTAAGCAGGCAGACAAAAACAAATGATCGATCTACAGATTTGGAGGCTTAAAGATATTTTTTACTAAATATTTTAAACCAGTTACACATATAAACATGGTTTGAAAATTAGACTGGCTGCTCAACATTAGATTATTAAAACTAGAGAAAATCAAAAATTGCAATCCTGAAATTCTCAATAAGTAGCGCTCTTATTTTGTTGGGTTTTAATATTCTCTTGGGATGAGTTGATGACCTTCTTCATTATAATAACATCTTAAATACTGAGAAGCCAAAATGATCTGAATTGTACCTCTATAAAAACTAATCTAATCTTTATAGATAAGACTTTAATTCAGAAAGAGAACCTTCCATCGTTTTCTTCCAAGGACTTTATTTGGCTTATTTTTATCTTCATGAGACTGATGAAAAACTTTTAACTATCTTTTTCTGATATTGTCATATCATTTATCAACAGATCAATCGTTTGGACTGGGAACGATTTGGTCAACACACTGTATCGTATTTGGATCGGCAGCTATTGAAAAAATTGGATCTTGGCACTGTCTAGCATGTTTTTCACTCTACACCTTAGAAGAGTAGAAATCTAGAACTAGAAGAGACTTTAAAAATCAAATCAACCAGGTTTTTTTTTTTAATGTTACAGGGTAATATGAAAGCCAAGAAAAATTAGGTAACTTATTCAAGTCATACATCTTTTAAAATTTATTTTTAGTTGACATTCAATATTATTTTATATTAGTTTCAGGTGTATAGCATGGTGGTTAGACACTTATATAATTTACAAAGTGATTCCTACAATTATTTTAATACCCACTTGGTTCTACGCATAGTTATTATATTATTGACTATATTCCCTATGCTGTACTTCACATTCCCATGACTGTTCTGTAACTACCAATTTGAACTTCTTAATCCCTTCAACTTTTTCATCCATCCCTCCAACCCCCCAGCAACTATCAGTTTGTTCTCTGTATCTGTTAGTCTGTTTCTGTTTTGTTTGCTCATTTTTTTTTTTTTGTTCTTTAGATTGCATATATAAGTGAGATCATGTAGTATTTGTCTTTCTCTGTTTGACTTATTTCACTTAGCACAATACTTTCCAGGTCCATCCTTATTGTCGCAAATAATGAGTCTTCTTTCTTTTTTTTTAAAGGCATACATTTTTACTGACAATGAAGTAGTTATTTTAAATATAGGATAGACTCTGTCATCTAAGAATTAGCCTGATTGATAATAAACTTTACACATGTTTTTAAGATTATTCTCTGGTAGAATTGCACCCTGGATGGAATACAGAAATAATAATATGGAAATAATGACAGAAATAATCTTGATCCATGGATATGAAACTCTTTAATAATAAAGACAGGTTTTAAAAGGTGTAGTTGGAAGGAGTGGCAGCGTTATGTGATGGCCGCAGGGTTCCCACCTTAAGAGAAAGAACCAGCCTGTGAAATCAGTTCAGTTTGTCTTCAGTATTCCCAATTACCCTTTTCTGTGGCTTCTCCCCTCTTCATCCACTATTTCAGATGTTCTATGCCCAACCACCCTCTTGCCTCTATCAGAGTAAGAATTAAGTATTCATTTATTTAGTGTAGATGAATTTCAACCTATTATTTTAACCATACTACTTTTCCATCTTAAGTCTTTGACAATTTTTACATCATCAAGCTAGTGTGGAAATATCTTCGAACTTTCTAAAATCTCACTATTCATAAGGCCAGCAAGGAATCTAAAGGTGATTTAGCTATATGTAGATAGTAAGCAAGGACCCATCAGAGGAATGACCTATCCTTTCCCTACTCCTGCCTTTTAGATGCCAATTGTCTGGTGACAATTCCTAATAGCTGATTGAGACAGAATTTATGTCCCATGTCATAAGCATCTCCTGGCTATGAATTTAGTCTTTTCTTGATCTAGGTCTTCTTGGCAGGCAGATTTTCTCCTATCACCTTACAACCAATTAAGCTAGCTGATTATAAGTCAGTTTTCTACAGATCCTCATTATCAACTTCTCATCTATTTCCCAAATCACATTTTGTACTTTCTAGCACATATTGCAATGATTATATTAATAGTTTCATGACATAATCATCATACTTTTTCCATATTCTGGAATAAAATACATGCTACTTCTATTATTTCCACCTTGGTAACAATTCTGACAATAAGATATGACATTGGAGAATATGTCTTTACTCATAGATATTATTGAACCATCTTATAATTAAGAGCACAAAATTCACATGACTACTATATAATGTGGTATAATCATAGTAAGCTACATTTCTCTAGTACTTTATAATTTACACTGATTACAATTTCACATTATTTTACAACCTCCTATATCTCCTCTTTGAGATATAGAAGGGAAAGTGATTGCTATTATCATGCCCATTTTATGCTTAAAGAAACTGAGACTCTGAACATGCCTGTTGCTTGGTGGTACTGGTCTCTACCCTTTCTACTTCTCTTAAAAGGTAAAAAAAGAGGACATTAACATTTGGTGAGCATCTATTATGTGTGAGGCAGTACATTAGAAACTTTTCACATATAATATCTTTAGCAGCTTGCCCAGAGTTCACCTGCTAGAAAGTATTGAATTGGACTCTCTTCTCTTTCTTTTTCCACCCTCAACCTAATGACTGATCATCCGAACAACTGTCCCATCAAAACCTTCGATTCTACTTGCATTTCAGCATTTTCATCATATCCACTTAGCAAAACCCAGCTCACAGCACTGTTATAATGTACTTTCTCTGCTTCTATACCTGGGCATCAGGTTTGTTGCTTAAGAAAAACCATGAAACCACAAATTCATGTTCTCAAAATGCAGCTATGCCTTGCCTCTTTAATTTATTTTTGGCCAGTTCCTTCTCAGTTCTCTACCACAGTTGTTCCACTATTCATGACTCGCATTGCTTTTATTCTTAGCAGATGATCAGAGTCCCTTTACATCACAAAAATTAAGCCATCAGTCATGATCTTCCTCAGCTTCCAGAATGCCTAACTATAAATTTAAATATAATAACCACATATGCTTCTCTCCTTCCTTTCTTCCTTCTAGTTTCATAGGTTATCTTCCTCCTCCTATTCTAGAATAAGTTCATTTGTTCTTTTGATCCATTCTTATTCTCAGAATTCTTGGTATTCCTTGTTTTATCCCGTCATGCACTCTAACCCCCTTGGTCCCCAAACAAGCTGAAATTTCATATTTTGAGAAAAAAAATATGCTACTCTTAGCCTTAAGACTTCTCTGTTAACATAAAACTACCCCTTTCCCTCTTGCCAACCAAACTCATAAAAAAATCTAGTCTACAGTCATTATATCTTGAATTTACACTCAACTCACTGAAATGTCATTGTTTTTCCCTCACTTTGATTCTGAAAATTCTTTCCCTAGAGCAACTACATGTATCAGGGGCATTATTCTCAGCCCACTGCTTTTCTGACTTTATGCAATTCTCTGAAGCAAAGAGGTCCAGAATTAGAACTATAATGGGTTCCCACTTAAGTAGGAAAGGTTATGCAAATATCTTTTTCTCTTGTTTTCTAGGACCAGGCAATTTCAGAGTCTTTTATGTCCCTTTCCCCTTCTCCCAGGAGTGTTCCCTCACTTTTACCCTACTTAATATGTAAGATTTATAACCCTCCTTCTTCCTCTCTAACAAATCAATCATTGAGAGCTGTCAATATTATCTCCTAAATTCTCTGGAGTTTGTCATCTATTTTCTAGTCCTATTACCAGTTCCCAAGTGCTAAAGTGACATTTCGCAACTTTTACCCAGACCAATGGTTCTCCACTGGAATAACTGAGCCCCCAGGGAGTTTTTGGAAACTCTGAAGACATATCTGTTTGTCACATCTGAGGATGGAGAGTGGGTACTTCTAGAATCTAGTGAGTAGAAGCTAGGGATGCTGTAAAACACTCTATAGACACAAACCAGCCCCCTACACTCCAGAGAACTATCTGGACCCAACTCTTAATAGTGCCAAAGCTTAGAAAACTTTACCTTGTCTATGGCAATGGCCTCCTGGCAGGACTCTCTTCTTTCAGTTTTATCGCCCTTAAGTCCATCATATATAAAATCCCCCTAGAGTGAGTTATCTAAAACTAGGGTCCCCAAACCCCAAGCTGAGGACCAGTACCAGACTGTGGCCTGTTAGGAAGCCGGCCATATAGCAGAAGGTAAGTGGTGAGCAAGGCTTCATCTGTATTTGCATCCACTCCCCAGCGCAAGCATCATCACCTCAGCTCCACCTCAGATCATCAAGCATTAGATTCTCATAGGAGCGCCAGTCCCTGATGCCAAAAAGGTTGGGGACTGCTATTCTAAAACAGAAGTCTGTCCATACAATCATCCTGCTTGCAATCTTTCAATCCTTTCCATTCTCCTCTAGAATAAATCTCACCCTGGGAAGTCCCTTACTTAAATCTCACCATTTTCTGACTTCCTTTACTTTTTACTATCCAACAATAAGGAAATGTTTTTTAATTTCTCACACAGTTTGCGGCTTTCCTATATGTGTCTGTGCTGTTTCTGTTTGAAATGCCTTTTGTTTCCGACTCTCCCTTACCCCTTTAACTCTTTCTTACTCTTTAAGACTGAGCCCCTACAACATTTCCTTCAAGAAACCTTCTTCTAGTCCTTCTTCCTCCCAAAAATAATATACCAAAGGGAGTTTAACATCAGGCTTATTACACTGCAAATAAATTTTTGTTTTTGATCCATCTCTATTTAGATTAAGTTATCTGAGGGAGAGTCTGTGAGGACTATATATTATAAATATTTTTAGTATGGCACGTAGTAGTCATTTGAAAAAATAAATCAATTTTTTGAATATTTGAATAAATCAATATTTGAATATTAACACATTGACATAAGTGCTTTATGCCTCACAAAGTTCTTCCACATGCAAAATCCTATTCGATTCTTGCAATTCAGTCACAGACGGTACCTGGGATAAACACAACAATACTAGTTTTCAATATTATTAAACTGGGACTCGGAACTTGAAGTCATTTACCCAGAGTGACTGGTTTATAAGTGGCGGAAGTCACATTGGAATCCAGATCTTCTGGTATCACATCCAGTGTTTTTTCCAGCATTGCAGACTAGGTGGCCCCGCCTACACACACACACACACACACACACACACACACACACACACAAACACAAACACACACACACTTCACACACCTTCATACATACACATATTTGTGCATGCATATATGTATGTGTGAAGGGATATGTGTATACAATTATTTTCTTGTTCGTAGCATTCATTGCATTCACAGCTTATCCTAAAACACTCTGGAAAATAGTTAACTTGTTACATATTCAAAAGAGAAGAGATACAGAGAATAACAAATGATAAAAATTGGTAAGTCATCTATATTTGGTTTGGCTTGCTCAGAGACGCATTCTCATATTTCACTTACTTACCCTCCTGCAAGCAGTATAACCACATGATCTGAGACAAATAAACAAGAGGGGACTCCTGAACCTCACGAACATTGTCCCAGCCTCTCCGAGATACCTAACCATGGCTTATATGAAAGTTCTATATCTTTAATAAAGTACCGTTTTTGTGAATAACTAATTTAATAAATTAACCTTTCATTCAAATATCAAGCAAGAATATAACATCTAGTTCCTAAACAAAAAAGGCCTTTCATTCTATGACGAGATGTATTAAATAGATTTTTTTCCTTGTATGAACTCACCATTGGTACTCATTGGATTCAAAAGTACAACTATACAAAGGCACGATGCTGGAGAGGAATTGTCAGATCTTTCTGGTATGGAAATAGACCTGTGTACAATATTTGAAGAGGATAATTTGATTTTTAAACCCTGGTTAGGTCAGTAAACTGCAAAAAGAAGCTTTATAAGTTTACTCTAATGAATACATTAAAGCATGATCATTTGCTGAAAGCTTCAGCAATATTAACTAAACATAGACTACCTGAAAAAAATATTTTTGGACATAATTTTAATAACACATGTAATAATAAAAGCATCAAGTACTTGAAACAAATGTTAATTAGTGGAAAACATTTTATTTTAAAATAAATTTATTTGATAATTATATTTACCTGAGGTGCCAAAAGCTGTTTAGTATCTTATGTGTTACGTTATTATTTCTCATGGAGACTAAGAGATAAAACAGTCATTGGTTTTAAAGAAAAATAGATAAATTAATTAAGAACAAAATGTTTTTCTTTAGGCAGAGATGGTGCGTTCCTGGTTTTTAAGGATGTGTCTCAAATCCTAAATTTATCTCATTGAGATAATTTGAAACTTAACTTTTCCAATTCTCCAATGTTTTAAAAATTCCATCGATTATTCCTTCTACATTATAATTTTTACTTCTAGAGACATATCAAATAAAATTTTTAATTTGAGCAAGCCCATTTTAAGAAAATCTAGCATATTAAGTCTTATATATAAAACTCAGATATGCTAAAGGATATTTGAATTAGAAAAGAATTCTCGCTTGGCAAAATAAAACCACTTATAGTCAATTCCAAAAGCATTTAAGTTTGCAATTACAAAAATTTAATATTAGACATTTTTAGGATACAAGTGTTTTACAAAATAAAATGCCCATATCTGTTAACTTCTTCCCATGCTCAGAGGTTGAAGTATTAAATACAGCAATAGATTTGATACAATCCAAAATTACTTGAAAAGGACAGTAATCCATTTTTAGCATTCTGCATATGCTAAGAGTCCGTGGCCTATGCCAAGTCTTATGACATTGAGAAGTGGTGGCTAAGCGAATATTTAATTCAACCATTTCCAGAACTAACATCCATAAGTAGGAATAAATCTCCTCAATGATATAAGTTGGTGGGCTAAGACAAAGCATCTAATACTGAAAAGTAATGTGTGATGTTGGCAATTCAGGGAAATATGTTGAAATATTGTCTTAGAAACAAAGGAGTTGGTATACTAGTAACATGTTTTATTATTCAACTGTGCGTTTATTCACTCATTCGACAAGCTTTCACCCAGCACTTGCTCTCTTTCAGACACTGTTCTAGTTAGATGTTAACCCATTTCCCGTTTAGAAAAAAAGGGCAACTCGTTTCTTGCATTAATTTAATTTTACATAAACACACTCTTTGAAGCTGAAGCAAATCTGACTGTTTTTCAATGTGAGAATAAAATATAAAAACTGTTCTTGGAGTTAGTTCTAAACAGAACTTGCCTTTAATCCTAATGTAACAAATGTATACAGAAATCAAATTCATCAAATGTATCTTCGTCTAACAACTGTTCAAGAATGATGTTAACATCATGTGTAGGAATGTTAAATTTTCTAGGATTTGACATTTTCAGTGATTGAGAATTACTATATTTTGTAAGTGGAAATACCACTACTAAAAACAGAATGCTATAAGTAGAATGATGTCATTTGCTTCCAAAGACTATTGATATACCAGAGCAATGTGAAAATAATAATAAAAGCGAGATATCTCATGGCAAACTAAGGGGGTAAGGTTAGGACTGTAATCCGCGAGTTATCTCGGGGTAAACGCTGCAGCCGCAAGTGCTCCCAGTGAGTGAGTATTCTCAGGGCAAATGAGAAATGAGTTAGGCATAATACTGCATAAGACAGAACTACTCTCTCAGTGAGGTCTCAGTGCAGTGGAGGAGGCAGATAAATTGCAACTCCAGGGTAAGGCCTAAAACAGATGCATGAATAAAGAACCATGGGACAACTGGGACAGAAAACTATGCATCAAGGAGTTGAAGTTTCTTTCTAAGAGGTGGCAATTTCTGATCTGAGTTTTAAAGAATAAGAATAAATTTTTCAAAGATATAATGAACGGTAATTTGGATTATAGAAATAACATGTACAGAGGCGTGGAAATATGTTAAGTCTGGAAAATTAAGTTCCATGTGCCTGGAATGAGATGGTGGTGTGGATTAAAAGGAAGAAAATAAAAATTAGGGCCAAAGAGGTAGCTCAAGTTAGATTATGAGATTTTATATATCAAATTAATTGACTTTATTGTATTTTCACACATGAATAAAAGCTCAATGCTCACCTATGAGGAAAATGGTGAGTGGAGAGAAGACATGAGGAAGGGTGTATATACACATACATACACATATATATGTATGTGTGTATATATATATAGTTATATATATGTGTATGTATATGTATATGTGTGTGTGTGTGTGTGTGTGTGTGTGTGTGTGTATATATGTACACACATATATATAAAGAAAATGTGGTATTTGTTTTATAATTTCTTCCAGGTCAACATAACATGAAACAGGCCTATGCAGAAACAGGCCATTGGTGGTCAGTTTTATCATTTAGTGCATTAATATTTACTATCTCGTTTCACAATCGAACATAGATTGTCTCTTGCTCTCTCTTCTATTGTACTCTTGAGCTGTTACAGAAACAAAATATTTTATCTTTTGGACTGTCTTTCTGTCTCTGCAATTATTATGCTAACTCTTTGAAAGCACAGATTACTATATACCATTTTTATTTTTTACAACTAACGCACTTACATCAGAACATACTGGCCTCATCATTCCAAGTCTAAGTCTAATGTTAACTAGTTCTAGAAGAGTAATTTTCTTGACATAAAACTTGTATATTTAAAACTAGCTAATGATTTTAAAAAAGAGCCCTTGCAACAAAATAAAAAATAGTACTGGATTACAACAAATAGAATAAAAACAAATCCATGCATTTATTTAAATTCATGATGTAAATAAATAAGGGAGAAGGGGCAATTCCTTCTAACTGTAGAACTCAATTAAAAAATTGAAATCAATCATGGAAATAGTAAATTACCATTAGGCAATTATCACAGAAATAATTGTTGCAAGGAAGAATCATCAATGGATGCTAAAAACAGTGGGCAAAGGTATGATGAATAATGAAATGTTTGCATAGTCTCAGAGTATCTCCCCTCTTACTCATTAAAAAGGGGAAAATAGTAACTTTACAATGGTGAAACTTGGAAGACAACAGCTTTACCAAGTGATCCAAGCTTCGATCACCAATAATATTACATCAACATCACACCTCCTGTGAGCATAGACTGCTCTCAAAGCATCATATTATTTGTGGCATTCTAGTAAAAAATGTATAGCCTCAGTACAGTTATGAGAAAGCCTCAAACAGAAATCGATTGACCAATACTCTTCAAAAGCATGTAGGTCATAAAAGACAAAGATTGAACAACTGTCACGATTGGAGGAAATTAAGAACAGCTAAGTGCAAAGTGGCACTTGTCCAGAAGAAGGGCACTAGTGGAACAACTGGCAAAATTCTAATGAGGTCCATAGTTTCATTATTAGTTTGCATCAATATTAATTTCCCAGTATGCACTACGGCTACATAACATGTTAACATTAGGGGAATCTGGGTGAGGGCAATGGGAGAACTGTCTAGACTATTTTTGTAACTTTTTTTAAGTCTAAAAATATTTCAAAATAAACTGTTCTTTAGAATATGTAAATGGACTCTTGTCATAGATTGAATACAAACCCTCAAGCAACTATATATTTTTTTTGGCAATGAGATTATGTAACTTTCACTTTGCAATTATTTAGATGAAAATTTCACTTTCATCAGGATGATATAATATAAATGCATTGATAATTAACATCCTCCCATAGAAGCAGAATTTTCTAGTTAGAGATTTATTCTCTTATACTACTAATGAAGATGGTCACAGTTAGTGCAATATACAGAATTTAGGGGAAATGAGAAAATAATAAAACTTGAAAGGCAGAAAAGTCTGTAATCAATAAAAAGTATTATTAGTTTATAAATATTTATCGAGCACCTGTGTGCTAATTATTTTACCAAGATAAAGGAGTAGAATACATAGTCTTGTATAGTCAAGACCTTTATTATCTAGTCCAGGAGACAGGATGAACATGTGCAAAAACAGCAGCTCATGTTACAGTGAATCTTTTTTCCCACTCCAAGCATTTCCACAGGAAGGCACCTCCACTGGAGTAACACTCTTGGCTACTATATTAGTCACCACAGACTATCATAACAAAATACCACAGACTGAGTATTTTGTATTTGCTCACAATTCAGGAGGTTGGAAGTCCAAGATCAAAGTATCAGCAGGGTTGGTTTCTCCTAAGGCCTCTGCCCTTGGCTTGAAGAAGACTGCTTTCTCATTGTGCCCTCACACGGCCTTTCTTCCGTGTATTTACATCCTTGGTGTTGCTCTCTCATTTCTTATAAGGACATCAGCCCTATTGGATTAGGGCCCCATCCTTATGAACTCATCTAACTTTAATTGCTTCTTTAAAGGTCTTATCTCTAATTACAGTCACATCGGAGGTTAAGGCTTCAATATGTGAACTGGAAAGGGGACAAAATTCAGTCCATAAAAGCTACCCTGGAAGAAGACTGACTTCTTTTTTAATTTCAGAGAAGTACTGAGCAAGTACAGCTCAGCTCAGCCCTACCTTTCTCTGTTCTTCAGTTCTGCCTATCTGTAAATAAGGTGCATTCTCATCTGCTCTGCTGCCCAAGTAGTAAACTTACGAAGACAGTCTCTGCCCCTTTAAACAGTTACGCATGTGGGGAAGTAGGATCTTTGTGACCAGGTAAATAAGCCTGATTAATTCTGAGTAAAATATTAGCAAACCCACTATGCCAAGAGCTCTCTTCAATAAAGTTTTATCAGCTAAAGAAAAAAAAATAAGTCATTATCAAACTCTTCCCAAAAAATAGAAGAGAGGAGAGAACACTTCCAAACTCATTTTATGAGGCCAACATTACTCTGATACCAAAAGCAGACAAGGACACCACAAGTAAAGAAAATTACAAGCCCATATCCCTGATGAACATAGATACAAAAACCCTCCACAAAACTTTAACAAACCAAATTTGACAATGCATTAAAAAATCATGCACCATTATCAAGTGGGATTCATTCCAGGGATGCAGGGATGGTTCAACACTTACAAATCAATCAACATAATATGCATTAACAAAATGAAAGGTAAAAATCATATGATCATCTCAATAGATACAGAAAAAAAAATTAACAAAATGTGTAATAAAAACTCTCAACAAAATGGGTATCAAAGGAATGTACCTCAACATAATAAAGGCCATATCTGACAAGCCCACAGCTCACTTTGAACTCAATGTTGAAAAGCTAAAAGCTTTTCCTCTAAGAACAGGAACAAGATAAGGATGCTTACTTTTACCATTTTTATTCAGCATAACACTGGAAATCTTATGCAGAGCAATTACACAAGAAACAAGTAATAAAAAGCATCCAAATAAGAAAAGAAGAAGTAAACTGTCTCTATTTGAAGATGACAAAATACAGTATTTATAAAACCCTGAAGAATGCACCAAAAACTATTAGAAATAATAAGTGAATTTAGTAAAATTGAGAATACACACTTAAAATGCAAAAATCTGCTGCATTTCTATATCCTAACAACAAATATCAGAAAGACAAATTAATTTATAATTCCATTTACAATTGCATCAAAAAGAATAAAATACCTTGGAATAAATTTAACCAAGGAGATAAAAGATCTGTACACTGAAAACTGTAAGACACTGATGAGAGAAATGGAAGAAGACACCAATAAATGAAAATCTATTCCATGTTCATGGGTCAGAGAATTAATATTAGTAAAATGTTAACATCACTCAAAGCAATCTAGAGATTCAATGCAATCCCTATCCAAATTACATTGGCATTTTTCACAGAAATAGAAAAAATTATCTTAAAATTTGTACAAACCACAAAAGACCTCAAATAGCCAAAGCAAAACTGAGAAATAAGAATAAAGCTACAGATGCCATACTTTCTGATTTCAAACTATAGTACAAAGCTGCAGTAATCAAAACAATATCATATTGTCATAAAAGCAGACACATAGATCAATGAAACAGAATAGAAGGCTGATAAATAAACTCACACAGAAACAGTCAATTAATTTATGACAAAGGGGCCAAGAATATACAATAGGGGAAGTGAGAGTCTCTTTAATAAATGATGGAGGAAAAGCTGGACAGCCACAGCAAAAGAATGAAACTGGATCCCTATTTTACACTACACACAAAAATCAACTCAAATTAGATTAAAGACTTGAATGTAAGACTTGAAACCATAAAATTTCTAAGAGAAAACATAGGATATAATCCACTTAACATTGGTTTTGGCAGTGATTTTTTGGATTTGACACCAAAAGCAAAGGTGACAAAAGCAAAAATTAAACAAGTGGGACTACATCAAACTAAAAAGCTTCTGCAAAGCAAAGGAAACCATTAACAAAATGAAAAGGCAACCTACAGAGTGAAAAAAAATATTTGCAAATCATATACCTGTTAAGGGGTTAGTATGCAAAATAAATAAAGAACTCATATAGCTAAATAGCAAAAATTCCAAACAATATGATTTAAAAAAAAAAAAAAAGCTGGTCAGAGGAAACAGACATTTTTTCTGAAGAAGAGATACCAGTGCCCAACAGGCAGAAGAAAAAGTACTCAATATCACTAATCATCAAGTAAATACAATTCAAAACCACAATGAAGTATTACATCACATCTGTTAAAATGTCTATTATAAAATAAGACAAGAGGTAATGAACTCTAGTGAGGATATGGAGAAAGGGGAATCCTTGTTCACGTTGGTGGGACTATAAATTGGTGCAGCCACTGTGGAACACAGTAAGGAGATCCCTCAAAAAATTTAAAATGGACCAGCCATATGACGCAGCAATTCTACTCCTAGGTATATATCTAAAGGAAATGAAATCACTATCTTGAAAAGGTATTTCATCCCCTCCCCTTTACTTACAATAGCAAAGACATTGTATACAATGGAATACTATTTAGCCATAAAAAGAAGGAAATTCTGCCACTGGTGACAATATGGATGGTCCTTGAGGGCATTATGCTAAGTAGAATAAGTCAGACAGAGAAAGACACTGTACGATCTCACTTATATGAGGAATCTTAAAACAACAAATCATAGATACAGAGAACATGGAGGGGAAACAAAGCTAAGATTTTGATCTCTGCCTGCTCCCTGTGCCTATCTTTCAATCAATTCTATATTTGAGTAGGGAAATGAAGTACCGTTTGGTAGGCCTCCTAGAGTCATACATCACATTTACATACCTCATCTCTTATTCAAGGCCATATGATTTAATAGTTCTTATAAACCATTTTGCTACAAAACATTTAAATACCATTTCAGCAAAATAGCATTCTGCAACTCAATGTTTTATTTCATAAAACAGACAAGTAAGTAATTATTTAATCTCAATGAAACACTTACTTCACATTTGGCTATTAATTTCAAATTAGAGTCACAAATAATGAAGTAGATAATCAAACTCATTTTTACCACAATTTTTGTTTTATGGATGTGGATGATATCAAAATGTCATGAAATTTAGATGCTATTTCAGTAATTGGATTTGCACACCTCTTTTTTAATATTTCATATGTTTAGCACTATTTCTGTAAACCAAACTCACTAGCTTAATCAGAACTACTGATATCAAATACAAATGAGTCTTTCCTTCAATGGTGATAAAATAGGAATTGAGAAGGCAACGATATGCTTTTACACACAGCTTTGAATGTTTTTTACTTAAAAATAAATGTCAAAAAACTGAAAATAATCCTTACCTCATTTATTTAAGACGCCAATGTCCCACACTACAACAGTTTTGTTAGGTCATCAGTATTCATAGTATCGTGCTACATAGTTTTCACATGTCTTGTGAACTTTGTCAAACTAATCTGCATAGATAGCTATGAAACATAATCTATTTCTGAATTACCCATTTGTTAGTGTTGAGACATAGGAAGAATCTTTTGGCGATAATTAACAAGGTATGCCCATGCATATTAGCACATAAAGATTAAATTTTTAACACTCAACTTCATTTCATGCTGAAACAAATCCTATTGTGCTAACTCTATGCTAACCTATGGCATCTCATTCATTATTACCTAATTAACCTCCTAATAGCCACATCATAGGAGTTTGTGTCTATAATTATTTTAGATATTGGTTTTAAAGGCTATCAAAGAAACGCATTCATATTTATTTCTAAAATCTATTTGACAAGCCAAATTCTTGTGATTTACACAGAAGAAAATACCCTGACTGTTGGCTATTGTGTTGGGGCATGTCATTCATTTCTTAGAGTTTTCATTTTTATCTATATATTAAATATCCAAATTGCATATTGGAAGGAAAAGTAGTAAGACAATATTCATGGATATTTGAAAGAAAAATTTCAATAACTAGTAATAACTACCTAAAATTTATTTGTTGTTTTATATTATCTTTTTTAAAAATGCCCAAATAGGAGTAAAAGGTTTGGAACAAAACTCTGAGAACAATTTAAAAGATGAGCTCATTTATAAATTTCAACACAATCTCCAGAAAGAGAGGTTATCCATGAGAATCATACATTATCAAAATTCAAAACTCGAACGAACATTCATGATAATCTGTAGTTTATGTATATTTTTCTTTTGACAGCCTCTTTCTACTCAAATTATACAGATGCCATTTGAATGTTTAAATCTGACTGATGAGCCTGTACTTGTTTTCCAAAGTAAAAAAAAAAAAAACTTTGCAGCTAGAACAAATGGCCAGTTTTCTGTTTCCTCACAAGTGCAATACAGAAGACTGGCATTCCTATAGAAAAGTACTCGTGATGGAAAACGCTAACCAGGCCTCAGTGAGCCGCTGCAACTGCACAGCTCACCACTAGATGTCCTGTGGACTAAGCAAGAAGAACACTGGTGCATATATTTGCATTCTTATCCTAGCAGTGGGTGCTTCTGATTTTAATAATGTAGCTCTGGATTTCTAAAATAGCTGGTCAATCTTTTTCTGCTACATTTTCTATTGACAGAGGCAAAAAAATACAGTGATATAGGTTATGCATTGAAACCCAGCATGCCATTTGTCATGCTTGCAAATAATTACAAAAGCATGACTGAAATATTTAACTCAGAATCTGTCATAATGAGGAAAGAACACACACACACACACACACACACACACACACACACGCACACACACAAATACCGTAAAGATAGATCTTTTAATTAAGCTCCATTTTTCTCATTTAGCAGCCTCAACAGGCTATCTTGTTATAGATTCCTTTCTTTTCTGAGAAGGGCAATACATTAGGTATCACAAAACAATTAAAGTTTATTCAGAGAAACCGTTCACATGTGTTGTCTTCCATGACTGCTAAGCAAATTAAAGTTGACATTTTACTGTCTGTCAATTTGGGCGATTGCAATGATAAATTTGTGAAGTACAGAAGGTATTTAAAAGCAGTGTGATGCCTTTCTAAAATTTCACCTCCTAACAAGGCATTAAAGTACCTGCAGATACCAATAATGTGTGCCAAAGTATAATGTGAAAGGGTGTCTTTAGCTCCAATTTGAGTATGGCACTCAGTATGGGAAAACCTGGCAATGCACCCACTCAAATCCCCAATGTTGTCAGAAAAGGAAATGGAGGAATAAGCTGTTCTCAATGGTGCTTGGAGAGAACCCCACAGAGATGAGGGCAAACAGCAAATGCCTTCCCTGGCAGCACTGCGACATGCTGGCAGGACAGGAACCTTGACGTGAAAGCCAAGGCTAGGGATAAACACCAAGGTCTATAATTTTTCAAATCCCCTCTTTGTGGAATTCAATTAAATGTGAAAGCCATTTTTGAGTGGAAAAATAAAAGCAAATGAAAATGATTTAAAGTTTATAGAAACATTGCAATTCTGTCTTCAAAAAATAAATTTTAAGTGTCATTGGCCTCCCTGGGCATGTGTCTGTTCTATTAGGGTGGTTCAAAATTATTTTATCAGACATATGGAGGCCACGGACCCAAGCTGAGTAAAAGAGATTTCAGGAGAAAGTCACCCTGCAATCTCAGGAAGCAAGAGGTCTCCTTTTTCCTAAATGAGTGAAATGGAACCCTTCCAAACAATTGCCTTTATTTTCCCTGTAGCCTCCTCAAACTATTTCCACAGTAGCTACAGGCAGTGTCAAAGGAAAGAGACAGGATGAACTGCAAACTTTCTCAGCTTCACTGAGAAGTACCTCAGGAGCAAGGCAGTGATCCTCCTTTAGCACAACCTGTAGCTGCCACAAATGAGGCACCTTTCATTGGCACTGAGACCCAAGAGGTCTTGCTTTAGAGTGACTTTTCTGAATCACTTTCCTGCTTGTAAGATATTTGAGCTGCTGTTTTCTCAGGGCCAAAGAGAAGAAACTGGAAGGCAGAGAAGGAAGGGATGGGGAATAGAGATTCATTCTTTTATTAGACAAATATTTATTGTGTATCTGAGTGTGGTATGTATTATCAAAGTTGATCCTGTTCTCCCTTGCATTGGGGCAGGACAATGAGAATTAGAGGAGAACCCAAAAAACAATTTCTGAACTTGATAACACAAGGACAAAAAGGAATACTGAAATACTAGGGGAGAAGAGATGTTAAAAATTTTGTGTTCTGCTATGTGTACAGGTCCAAGTCACTGAAGTTGACACACACTTTCCTGCCTCCATTCCTTTGCTATCTCCCAGGAAACCACCATTTCATCTTTGCTTGTTGAACTTTTATCTACTTTCAAGGCCCATTTTGCATGCTAGCTCTTATGTGGAGCTTTTCTTATTTACTCATCTCCTTATGATTTATATATCATTTTAACAATGATAGTCCCTAGTTGACGCTTCTTTATGATTGATTTTATTTCATCATATATTAATGAAATTGTTTTGCCTCATAAATAAATGATAATGTCCTTAATGGTAGTCAATTTTATAAAGATTTGTACTAAATAAACTCTTGCTGGGTATTTGTTGAGTAAATTTGCTTGCTTATGGTTTTACAGAGTTGTAGCGATGCCTACAAACACGTAGTCACATAGTGGGCCACTCCATCACTGCGTTCTTCAGTTGATATGCAAATTAACAATGTCACATGATGACCAAAGCACTTTTCCAAATGTGATATATAAATATATATATAAATAAATATATATATGTGTGTGTGTGTGTATATATATATATATTAGATTAAATCTAGATTATTTATAGATAGTACTTCTGTCTTTGGGGAAGAACTAGAAGACAAATTATAGTAATCATTATTACTTTAAAGTGATTTCCAAGGTTCATTTCAAAATGGTGACTCGTTCAGGTTCTAATTTTTAAGTAACAAGAATTTTAGTTAAAGTCAATTTGTTTAAAATGGTGACACTTTAAAATATCAAGAAATACTGAGTCCAGCAAAAAATACAGTCACAAAATCTGTAAAAAAAAAAAAAAACAAAAATTAAACCTGACCAACAGTTCTTAGATCATTAAATAATAGATTGGTCAGATTGCACCATGGTTGATTTTATTTGCTATGCTAAGATGACTGAAATTATCAGACTCATGGAAATTACTTGTGTTATTTAGTCAAATATAATTGTGTGATGATGTACTTTGTTGTTCAATTATCAGCCCTCATAAATATAACCCGAATCACCCTATTTCAGTTGATCTGAAGGACTTCCAAGTTATTATAACACTTTGTTTCTTTCATAGAAATTATAGCAGCTTTTAATTGTTTCTGTGTTTGTTGTCTCCTTAATTAGACTTCAGTTCCATGAGGGTAGGGACCATATCTGTTTTTCTCATTGCTATTTTCCCAGTGCTCTCTATAAGACATGTAGAGTAGCTATTCAGTTAATATTTTGTGAAGGAATGAATAAATGGATGCACGGGTGGATGTATGGATGGATAGATGGACGTATTTGATGGATGGATGAAACAGCAAAACTAAAACAATATAGATTCCCGATGCAGTTTATATCTATTAAATATTGGAGAGCACAGTTAAAAAGCAAAAAATTCAGCCAATCAACCAATTGTTAGGTCATCCCTCTCCCAAATAAATCATTTAATTATTTTATTGAATGATATACTTTGAGTTTATATCAACCAAGTCCATGGAGAAACGACCCTCTAGAAAGCCAGGCCATATCTGAAAACATAAATGCCAAGACCTTTTAGAAATTTTAATGTAAACAAGATGTTCATATAGTCATATTGGAATTTTACGTCTATACCAAAATCAATATTTCTGTATTTTCAAATTTTCATCTTCACTTTGTCTATAAATCTCTATTACAAGGATTAAGTAAACCAGAATTAATAAACATAAGCAATCACTTGATATTGCAAAGCCATTAAATAGTTTAGAGGAGAGAGAGAGACATGGAGGGAGGGAGGGAGGGAGGGAAGGAAGTAAAACACATGGCGAGAGGAGAGTAATATATATAGTACAATAATGTAATGAAAGTAACTGCCCTGCACGCGCACGCGCACACACACACACACGCACAGATACACACACAAAATGGACATTAGCTTGGGATATAAAGGCAGTAAGTTAAGCAATATAAAACATCCTTTTCTGAATTAAAATGGCATCCTAGATTCTATAGTGGGAAAAACAGAATCTATTTTAAAAACACAAAATGTCAGACATGCCTATGGTTGTTTGTCTATTGTTTCATATTTATGAACTGGGGAAAGTTCATTAGAGCAATATTTAAATAGAACACCATAAAAGAGATGCAGCGCATTTAGTTCTGCACTTCAAATTTGTCACATCCTTTTAGATGGACAGTGAAGTATTTTGTATACTAAAAATAGAAAATCCAATAGAGAAGCTATTAGTAAGCAATTCTCTGTTTTTGCATATTCTCTGTTTTCTGCAATAGAGTTGTTTTTCTTTCTATCTTATGGAGAAGGGAAAGAAACCCCAAAGCATAAAACTGAAGCATGTCCTTTGTTAACATAGTAGGTACTTCTCGGTATTCCCTTTACGTTGTCTGGATTTCCAAATGTGACCTTGTTATTTTTAGCAAGTGAAAATTGGGAAGAAACATAGAAAATGTAATATGAATTATTACATTTTAATGCGATGTTCTACTTCTCCTTTTGTAGTTATTGAAGTTTTTGTCTTCCTTCATTAAACATTTAATAAATCACCATCAGTTTTGTGACAGATTTTAACCATAACACAAACAGCAGGAGGTTTAAACTCAGCTCAGTTCATATAGGCATATAATATCAGTGTCGACATCATCATGCCCTGTAGGCATATTGGCAGAACAACCAATGGAAGGTAAGCTTTTTCCGACAAAGCTTCGAAAATAAAATTTTCTTCTTTTATCTTACTACAAATCAATTGGAGCCCTTACAGCAAAATCCTATAAAATAACTTCAAACACCACTTCTTAGTCTAAAAATTTGTATTATGGCTATAAGTCTTTGAAGTATTATGACTGAAGTTTGGAGAAAAATGATTTAAGTGCTATCTGCTAGACATCAGAGCTTCGAAAATTCTCTCAGCTTTTTTTTTTTGACACATAAACTACTACCCACTGTATGTTTTTAGAATTTTTTCTTGCTTTTAACCACCTAACCCAGTTTGCTTGATAAAAGTTCTTTAACTGCAGTTTATCTGATTGAATTAATACCCTTTAAAGGTTCACCAACTTGCAATTGATTATTTTACTTTGTCGAGTGCTTTTTTTTCCACTCTGCTAGAGTTTGGGGTTCTTCGTTTTTGTTTTCTGTTTTTTTGTTTTGTTTTGTTTTTAAGAACTTCCAGAATCTCAAGTACGTTGACTTTAAGTTTTAAAAATCACTGGAGAAATTCTAAAACATGGGCTAAGGGCACCTATGATTCCTGCTTGGGAGTTAAATGTTAGAACTGCAAAGTTTTCTAATTGAAAAGTCTCTTTTACACTGAGGATGATGAGGACAAAGAGGCCTCTGCAGAGGGCACGAGACCCACCAGGCACCCCCCAGCAATGGGCGAGAAGGTGTTGTCAGGGATTCAAGTTGCTGCATGCTTTCCAACAGTCTAGAAACTAGAGCAGAGACTTTGCAAGTTTAAATGTCTTCAAACAAGACACAGAAAAAGTTTAGTTTGAAAAAGAAAGAATTCTATTCAATAAGTTCTTAGTAAGTATCCACCTTATGCAAATACCTCTATGAGATGTTATGTTGGGTGAGGTATGCAAAAATTCTACAAAAGTCAAAAAGAGTCCCTGACCTCAACAGACTGCTTTTGACTCTATGTCTTAGCTGAAAACATTGAGATTCCTTTGACTTTTTATCCCAGTCTCTCCAAAGAGTATTTCTGGGTTGAGTCTGTTTTAAAAGGAAATGATGCTTTGCAGAGTCCAAAGTAATTAATATAGTAATATAATATACATTATAAATTGTCATTTCATATTCACAGTGACCTAATATTTATGAAAAATTCTGGGACAAAAAAACAAATTTACATTGTATCAGTGCTACTCAAATGCAGGTTTGCAACAAGACAAGGAATTGCAACAAAAAAGTACATCAATCCTTCATGGAGAAAGTTTTGTTACCAAAAATAATAAAATAAATGTCAGATGAGCTAAACAGTGTGAATAGTGATGTAGTTGATTTGTATACATTCTAGAGCCAACTCTTATCCCATTTCAGATCAGTTACAGTTTTAGGACTAGTAGCTTGTCCACAAATCTTTTTTTAAGTAGCTTAGATTTATAATCATCTAGAGCAAAAGAAATGGCAAAATCAGAAGACAGTAACAAAAGCAAAAAATACTGAATAGATGTGTGGGGGGGGGGGAAGTCATGAAATATAGGAAAGTGAGAAGGAATGAAGGGGCTCTGTTTTACATATTCAGGGAACGAAATCGAACATATTACCCATCTTCAATGGAATGGCTCTTAAGAAGTATACCTTTTGTGATTTACGTAAAGAATAGACCAGAACGAAACAAACAAAACTGAATGATAAACACAAACATCTCCAAGAACGATGAACCCAAAACCACAGAACTACTTCAATGGGAGTGTATGAGAAACATTCATCACATATTACTATTACACTTCTTAACTGCTGGAGAACTCCTTCCCTACAGAATTAAGCAATTTGATCAGTTTTTAGAGAGGATAGGTAGCATAGATGCTTCTGAGAAATTTAAAAGGACTGCATTTCCCTGAAGCCATTTTATTTCCCCAGACTTTTCTCACTGCTCCTTATGAGTCAAGTACACCTTTGGTCCAACCCTCAGCTACAGCTTCTGAGGCTTTTTCTGAGTTATACTTGTTATATGCTCCATTCTTTCACATACCCTTCATCTTCTCCAGCATGCTCGTCCCATAACCAAACATTTTCTAAACTTTCATTGCCTTCATAGATTTTTCTTTCAGAATTACTCCACAAAGAGATCAAAATTTCCAATTCTGCCTCTAAACATAGTTTTCTAATGTGCTTAATACTTGACAATGTTAGATCATCTATCAGCAGTCTGTATTTGTCCTGTTTATATGGCTTCTCTATGAACTAATCTGTATCAGTGTTTATATACCTTGATTTAAAGTGCCAAGACAGCAAAGTTAGTGCTTGTGTGTGTCTCTCTTATATAGGTTAAGATTATTTATGTATTTTATATTATGATGTTAATGATAAACAACGAATTCCAAATCTAGATGTGACAGATAGATTGCTTTAATTAAAACCATTCCATTCCCCTTTCTATTTTCATTCTTCTGGCCAAAGGCTGGAAAGCTAAAAACTGAACTTTCCCAGCTATGGTACAAGACAGTGATTTAGGTTTCGCCAATGTGATAAACCCGAATGCAGAAGTAAGCAATATGAAGAGACAGTTATGCATGTGACGATATGATTGTCCATAAAGTACTGTGAAAAAAAGTGTTGATTCTTATTTGGTGGCTGGAGCAGAACTTCCGGTATTCATTTTCAGACACCATGGCATTTGCTAGAACTGTTTCACAATGTGTTTTGGTACTTTCCCAGACTACACAGCTCTATGCCCCTCTCAGGAATTTTGTGAACTACATTATATATTTTAATAAATCCTTTTTTTTTTTTTTTGCTACAGTGAATTATGTGGCTTAGAACCAACAACCCTTACTAATATGTTTGACTATTGGTTTGTTTGTTTGTTTGTTTGTTTGTTTGTTAAGACAGACAACCTATGTAGCCCCGTGTCATGAGTATACATTGGCTAAAATAAATAAATGAATGAATGAATGAATGAATAAATAAATAAATAAATAAATAAATAAAAAGAAAGAATTGGAGTGTCCAGGTACAGGGAAATAGTTTGTGATTATGGGCCCCAGACCAAACTCAGCGTCAAAACTTTTATCTAAAGGATTTGGTAGGAAGAAGGAGTGGAGCAGAAGGAGGTCTTCGAGGGAATCACTCTCCAGGACACAGAAAAGCTGGTAGCCGTGATTTTGGTCAGGGATGCTTGGGCTCAGACTCTGCTTCCTCCAGTTAATTAGAAATATTCTTTTTAATGCAGAGTTTACTCAAGAAGCAGGATAGCTCTGTGCTTATAAACATTGCCTTTTACAGAAACACATTAGTTGTAAATTTTGTTATTTCAGAGAAGTAACATAGGACCTATATATTAAAGGGTAACATTGCAGCAAGATTTCAGCAATTTTCTCAAATCTGGGAAATGCAGAGTCCTCAGGATCAGCATGGTCCTTTAGGGTAAGAGACACCCCCTAAGGCATCAGAATCTGCTCCATGCACCTCCCTCACTTCTGTTAAGTTCTATTTCCACTGGCTTAATAAATCATGGGATGAGCAGGTAGGTCTCCTGTTATTAATCTGTAATCTACCTAAAATGCTACACAAGGCCCTTGAACAAAACAAGATAAAAACTATGGCTTAACACAGGATAGGTAAACTTTTTTTTTAAAGGGCCAGAGAAAAAATACTTTAGGTTTTGTAAGCCAATCTTTATCCCAATTGCTCAACTATGCTCTTGTAACATGAAAGCAGCCACAGACAATATAAAAATGAATGAACACAGCTTGTTCCAATAAACTTTATTTATGGACTTGGAAATTGAATTTTGTATAATATTTATGTGTCACAAAACATTATTCTTCTTTTGATTTTCAACCATTTAAAAAGTACACAGGCAACAAAAGTAAAAATAGATAAAATGACTACATCAAAATTAGAACCGGGAGTGCATAAAAGGACACACTCAATAGAATGAAAGGCAACCTACAGAGTGGGAGAAAATATCAGCAAATCATATATCTTGTAAGGGATTAATATCCAAAACATATAAAGAACTCCAACAACAACAAAGATTTCTACAAATGGGCAAAATACTTGACTAGACATTTCTACAGAGAAGAAATAGAAATGGCCAACAAGCACATGAAAAGATGTTCAGCGTCACTAATTATTATGAATATGCAAATCGAAACTACAGTAAGATACTGCCTCGTACTCATAATAATATCTGTTATTTAAAAAAAAAAGAACAGAAATAGCAAGTGTTGGTGAGGATGAAAAAAGTTGGAATCCTTTGGACTGTTGATAGGAACGTGAGATGGTGCAATTTCTATGGAATGTAGTATGGCGATTCCTCAAAAAATTAAAAATAGAATTACCATGGGACTTAGCAATCTCACCTCTGGGTATATACCTGAAAGAATTAAAAACAAGGTCTCAAAAAGATACACCCGTGTTCATAACAGCATTATTTGTAATAAGCAAAGGACAGAAGCAACCCAAGCATTCGTCTATGGATGAATGGAAAAACAAAATGCAACAACACAAATGAATCTTGAGGACATTATGCTAAGTGAAATAAGTCAGTCACAAAAATAAATACTGTATGAGGTGCACTTATATAAGGTACAAAAGTTTTAAATTTACAGATTTGGAAAGTAGAATGGTGGTTGCCAGGGCTGAAGGGGAGGGGAGAGAAATGGGTTGTTGTTTAATGTGTACAGAGTTTCAGTTTTGCTGGATGAAGAGTCCTGGAGATCTGTTACACAGCAATGCAAGAGTACTTGACACTATTGAAGTGCACACTTAAAATGGTTAAGATGGTAAATTTTATGGCATATGAAATTTACCATAATTTTACAAAAATGCTTAATGTAAAACCTATTCTTAGTTCAGAGTCATATAAAAACAGGTGGTGGGCCAAATTAACCCTCAGAGTTTGCCAGCTCCTGGCCTACCATGTAGATAGGTTGAAATCAAGTCCCTAGTATCTCAACCGCCACACCAGCAACTTCATCTATACGAATTCTTTCATTAGTTCTCCATGGATGACACATAAACTGCCATAAAAGACACAGAGAAAGTACCATAGGGGCTAAGAAGAGGAAAAGATTACACTGAATTGTGGGAATCAGTAGAGCCATTGTTGACTTTCGTGATCTCCCAAGTGGATGGTCCCTCTGAGCTAAGCTTTTGAACGAGTAGTGTTTACATACATATGGGTGGAGATGGAAGGGCAACACAGGCCAAAGAGTCTGCCCAAAAGAGAAAGAGAACATGGGGAAAGTAAGTAGTTCAGTTTAAATGGAACAATACAAGAAGTTGGAGATAAGTTTGTAAACATGAGTGAGAACGAGAAAGTCATTAACTAAAGAATCTGGATTCCTTAAGCAATGAAGAACAAGGAAATGTTTTGCATGGAGGGACGGATGGCAAGCACATGACTTATTGTAAATACAACTTGTTTATACGCATGCAAATTGAATGGAGTGGGAAAATAGTGAGAACAAGGAGACTAGTTAAGTGCCTCTTACAGTAGCAATGATGATGTCTATAGCAGGATAATGGCAGGAGAGCTAAAAAGAATTTAAGAGATTTGAGAGATGTTGTAGAGTTGAAATCTATGGAATTCAACTACTGATTGGAGAGACAAAAGTAGAAGGAAGATCAAAGATTTTTAATGTGGGGGTTGGGAAGATTGTAGCGTTATTAACAAAAAGAGACATGGGAGAAAGGCAAGTGTTGGAAGGAAGATGAGAATTCATTTGGACACACTAACTGTGAGGCGACCATGGGATATTCACATGAAGGTATGTAATGAGCAGTAAGAAGAGAAGTTAAGAGCATATACATCGTGGGAGAAGGGCCAATCATAGAAGTAATACTTAGAGCAATGAGTATCAGTGAGCTGTCCAAGGAAAGTAACATAGAGAAGAAGGCCAAGAATTGAAACTTGTAGGATAACAACATCAAGGAGTAGGAAGTACAGGATTCTGAGAATAAGTTAGAGAAGAAGTTCAGTGGCAGACCTGGGATTCCCACTCAAGTCCTCAGAAGGAAAACCAGATGCATATATACCACTAAAGACAAAGGTGTAGAGTGTTTCAAGAATACTGTAGTATCAGTGGTACTAGACACACAGAAAGAATAAAGGGAAAAAATACTGGGGAGAAAAAAAAACTAAATGTTATTAGATTTGCTGACTAGGAAGTCATTGAGGATCTTTGAGAATAGTTTCTCATGGTGCTGGAAACTAAAACTATATCGTAAATGTTTAGAGAATGCATGGTTGGTTTGAAAGTGATGAGCAGTGAACAAAAACTTGTTTTCGCCAGGAGCGTGGAGATGAAAGGAAGAGAAGGGTATATGGGAACGCAATAGGATTCTTGGATCAGAGAAAGATTTTCTTAATGTTTTTACCTTATTGTTGTTTGTTTGTTTGTTTGTTTTCATTTCTCCCCAATGAAGGGGCACGGGGTACATTTTTAAGCAGAGGAAAGGGATCAAATAGAGAGTCTGGAGATAAGAGAGAATGAGGATAAATCAGCTATGTGTAACCAAAAGGGCGAAGATAAAGTCAAATAATAGATTTGGATATTTATAAGCATTAAGCATAAGGAAATTTTTTACACAGAATGTCAGCTTGGTTTAGTCCACAAAACAGGAACCTGTACTTTCCAAGTGTGTGTTGCTCACCAAAGACTCTCTTTTTAGCAGTTTAATATATGCTGCATAAATGGGTTATACAAAGCAAGGCACGAGGCTGGAGGGCTCCCACTCCAATTTGACAACACCATCTTGTCTTCACACCACCTGTCACATCTATCAACATTTTAACTAATGTCAGAGTTCTTCTTTTGCTAATGAGCTGCTACACAGAGAAGAATTTCTCCCCTCGATCCACCAGCTACAGTATAATGAGGGAGAGTGAAAGGCGTGATCTTCCTCTCAAAAGCCCCTCTTTGCGTGAGACCATCACTGTTCTTTTTCTCTTGTGTTGCAGACCCAAATTTAGCTATTTGAGGCCTTGTCAGATGTGTTTTGCTTTGATATAATAAAAAAACTGTCCTCTACCTAAAAGTCACCCTCAAGGTTGACGTTGGTCTTGGCCTGAGAGTTAATCTACATGGTCAAGTGAAATTGCTGTGCTATATTCCAAGCACTTAACCATTCCTCCCTTCTCCAAAATATTAGTCTTTTCTTTCCAGAGACACCTTTTTTGATATGCTTCTCTCTGTAATAGCAAGAATCAAATGCTTGTAGTTCCCCAATTTCCTTCATCTATGCTTATGGTCATGTTGTTCTACCTGGAAGCTGCCTGTCCCACCCTGACACTGTTAACTCCTACTTTTTTTTTTTTAAGAGTTAGTTATGGCATCACCTCTTCCAGGGAGTCTTTCCTGAATGCCCAGGCGGGGCTAAGCGTCCCTTCTCTGGGCTTCCGTTCTATCTTGTGTATGCCACATCACAAGATACATCATTATGTTGAAATGATTGATTTTTGCACTTTTTCCAAAACTAAACCATAGTCTTTTTACATATGAAGAGTCTTGTTTATTTTTAATCCCCAGTGCTTAGCACAGTGAACTGGTGGGGCCTCAGGGCCAACTCTAAGTCAAAAACACAATGTTATATCGTTTACTTGCAGTAACTGGTGCCTGGCATTCCCTTCATTAGCTAGCATTTCCTTCCTGTAAGTCTCCAACTAGACTAAGTTCAGATGAAGCAGCAGTTATCCTAAATAGAAGAAATGAAAGAGAACTGCTACATTAGTTTTTGCTAAAATAAGTTCTTTAGAACACTGGTCCTTGTCGCAGGAACCCATGTTCCTACATGTTTGGAACACACTTTATACTATCCAAACACTTGGAGATTCCCAAAGCAAATTAGATTTGAAAGGCTCTAAAAATCCAAATTTGTTTTACTGTAACTCAGTGCTTCTAAAATTAATTCATTTGACCAATGAATCCTTATTTGGTGTGGGGGGATGGAAGGAGACATAGAACTTATTAATATCCCACAGACATAGTTTAGTGTTCCTCAGAAAAAAACTACGAGAAACACTACATTATTTATCAAAATCATCCTAAAAGAGTCATTAATATGGGAAAATCAGAAACAGATTTTTCTTGAGAGACTATTTGAATTCCTCTAATTTATTTCTTTAGCTCATCTCTTATTACAGAGATACTTTCTGAAATAGACTTGTGGACTTGCCTAGGGACACATGAAAGAGTAGTCGCTCTAAAAGACAAAAATTTCAATTTCGAGGGGAAAAAAATGCGTGGTCAGTGTTTCTTACTACTACATTCCAGGCATTGTTCAAGTGTTTTGAGAACCCATGGGTAAAAATTTTATTCTTAATGGAAGCTCCTCACTACTCCTGGTAAGATATTGGAAACATATTCATTCTTGACGAGGGCTTATGGATTTGGAGTACTGTCAGATAGACCCAATAAAAATGTCCATACTTTCCACAAAGAAATGATCTGCATGATACCAATCCCTGCTTCATGGACACAGGAGAGTGCACAGGTATGCATACATATGCATGCCTCTACTAGCCTATAAATTAGTTATCAAAATTAAAATAAGCACCTCAGGGTATTGAATTTGGCATGTTCAAACATTTGCTCTCTTTTTCTCTAAAATTAGCATTTTCTGTCAAAATTATTCTTGAGATTATTTCAGCAGTTTCTGTGATAGCACCTGAGAAGTAGAAGAGCTAGATTTTCAATTTCATGACACTGGAGGGATATTTCAATTAAGAATGAATTAAAGTTAACATTTACTGAAGACCTACTACTGGCAAGACTGGACAACACTATGAGAAATCTAAGGATTTTTGTTTGTTTGTTTACTAACAATGTATATAGGCTAAGGCCATTCAATGTATACATTTAACATGTGGTGTTGGCTCAAATGAAATTGTTCAGTATGAAGATCAAGTCATGGCCACGATAATAAACATATTTACTTTTTGAGTTAGAAAGAGATGACATCAAAGCTTTATGGACATTGTAACACTTTGCTCCTGTGCAGATAGTCTCAAAGAGCTTTTTAAGACAATGGGGCAAATTAATGAGTTAGGAGACAGGTATATGTATATTTGACTACCTTAAGTTAAACTCATTTTGCAGCCCTAGAATAATTTCCCAGAATTCTTAATGAGATCTCAGTAAAGGCAATAAATAAATGCATCCTAAATAATTTCTTAATGGGATCTCAATAAAAGCAAATTTAACAGCATTTTTAAGTATCATTTCAACCCCTAAACTAGATTAGGCCTTTTATTAGACCCTACGCTTTCCATTTCATAAAACTCGCCACTCGCAATTGTTGTCACTTCTTTTCTTTGCTAGCATTTCAGTTGTGTGGGAATATGGATTTTTCTTATTCTCTAGTATATGCTCACTGCCCACCCCTGCAACTAATGGATAGAACATGTGTGATAAATCTTTGTGAAATAAATGAATTACTATTTTCTAAGTGCCAGTTGTTGCCCTCTATCTTGAGTTAAACTGTAAGCCCCCTCAGGAGAGAGATTTTTGCCTACTTTATCAACCCTCAGTGTATATTTCATTCGATTGACATTTAAAATTCAACATGTTTATATTCTGTCTGCCCACTTAGAATAACTTTTCTTGAGGCCAATGATCATGATTTGCTTATCTTTTTATACCCATCATTTAATATATCCTCTAGTGCTTAAGAGATGAATGAATAGTTTTGAATGAATAAAGAATGAATAAATGGAGTGAAATTTACAATCTAGTATGGTAGACAGATACACGCATAAATCGAATAAAGAAAAGACTAACAATACCATTATAGTGTTAACAGAGGGCACTACTGAATGCCATAATAGAAGTAAAATACTAAGCGAGTATTGGGATAAGTGAGATTTAGTTAGATTAGTCAGATCTGCAGAGATTTTATAGAGGTGACAGGTGAGCAAGACCTTCATGGGTGAGTAAAGCTTCAACAAGGAAAGATGGGGCAAAGAAACTGAGAAAAAAAAAAAGCATTTGCATTTGGAAGGACAAGAGAAAGGAAGGAAGAAAAGTTATGGCTAAACCATTTCAGAGGGGAATATGGAAAGAGGGAGAGGAGCTGTGTTCAGAGATGTGGTGGGAAAACAATGACTGATGAAATTATTAAGGGTTTTAAAGACCAGTGGACGGAAAGTGGAATTGAACTTTTCTTTTTGTCTTCGAGTTTCAGTTAAGATCTTCAAGCTAAAAATGATGCAATAGACATGCCACATTTTAAAGTGTGGTGCTGGATACATTGATGTAAGACTCATTTAGAGTGGGCCAAACTTTGTCACCATCAACAGCCTTTATAATAGCCAGAAATTTATTGAGAAGCTCCTTTTAAGTGAGGCAATTACTAAGAATATGGAGTTCTGTGACATTTTCTTTTCCCATCTACACCAACCTCAAGCCAAGTGAAGGAGATCCCAAAAGAACAGTTGCAAGACTGGGAATTACCTATAAGAGAACAGATTTTATTCTCAAATTCAATTCAGGTGCTCATTTAGAGATAGGAACTGGTAGGCCTTCTCAGAGCTACTATCAGAGAAGACTCAAAAACATTTTGGGTAAGCCCTAAGCATGTATCCAGGGGTCTAGGGAGCCACACGATGAGGACAGAAGCTGGTGTGTGCTTGAGGCTAGCTAGAGCTGTCCACGAAGGCAAGGCAAGAAGCAAGGAACAAAAGGCGAATTAAGTGCTCCCATTTGGTAAAGTAATGACATGTAACTTTTCCCATGGGGCACATGGATGGTTAAGAAGGCAAACTGGCTTCAGTCATCCCTAATGAACCCTGCCCAAGAGAGATCCCTGCTCAGGAGAGACAATCCCAGCAAAAAGAGGCAGAGGGTCCTACCATGGGAAGGCAGGAACCAAAGTAGGTAAGCATCTCCTGAACCAGGGAACAGTGCGATGCAGGGGGGCACACAGTCTTCCAAGGAGAATAGAAGGTGCCTCCAGAGATGGAGTTAACACTTAAATGCTGCTGTGACAGAGTATCCCCATTCCACGGGAGCTGCAAATAGCACCCTTTTTTCCTTCCCTTCCTCTCCTCCTGGACCATGGTGGATCTAAATGGGAAAAGGAAAAATCTGGATTCAGAAAAATAAAAGGCCAGGACCCCCTCCTCCAAAAGTCCCAGACTTTAGCTAAATAGAGGACAGGCGCTTTGAATTAAATAGAAAACATATTTTGTTGTATATAGAACTAGAATTATTAATACTAAAAAGGAGGCCTTTCTAATGCTCAAAAGTGGGGGGAAAAGTAGTGGAATATGCCCCAAATATCATCAAGGATGATGGCAATAGAAGCAAATTAAGCTATTTTCTCATAGTTCCAATTCATCCAATAAATTGGTTTAAACTTTTTCTGCTTGGGATGGACGGTCAATAGATTGTTTTTAAGGAAAGAAATACTATAATTCAATTTGTGCTTTAAAGATATCACTTGTTACCATGTGTAGATTATTGAGAGAACAGGAACTTGCTACTCTGCCAGAGCTTTGTAAACTTCAACTACACTTAAATTTCCCCACTTGGTA
The DNA here is from genome assembly GCF_014176215.1 of Rousettus aegyptiacus. Lineage (NCBI taxonomy): Eukaryota > Metazoa > Chordata > Mammalia > Chiroptera > Pteropodidae > Rousettus > Rousettus aegyptiacus. The sequence continues at coordinate 63,261,941 of NW_023416284.1, forward strand.
AAAATGGGATGGCTTTGTGAAAAAGGAATATATTTCTTCCCCTTCATACTCATTCTCAAAACAGGACTCGATGAAAAGTTCTTAAGAAACCATCAAAAATACCTAGAAAGAAATATTTAAAACTATTAAATCTTAATGGATTTATGAGCATATCTGCTTCAAGATATGGAAATCCTACCTTTCAAAATTTCAGTCTTTTTTTTATTATTATTTGTTTGTACATCCTGATAGTACTTTGTACTTTAAAGTATCTTTTGAGGAAATGGTTTAACTGACACACCTTGACAAAGACCAGGTGAATCCACAGATTTACCTATAAAACTATTCCCTTCACCACAGGGTCTCTATTCTCTGCTGTAGGAATCCAATGTGCAGGACAGAGTAATGCGAATAGTAAGTAGACTCTCTGGTCCTCTTCACCAGTGTTATAAAGATATAAAAATAAGACTTAGACAATGCAATAGGGAATTTGATATATTTAGATGGTCACAAGCTGAATTTTGCTCGTCACTGCTATAAGAAGGTGAGGAAAAGCTTTTTTAAAAACTGTTTTTAAGATGCAAGGTGTAGGGAGTTAAGATCATCCCTATAACTTGCTAAAACTGATTCTAACAATACACAGTGCCACTTTCAATCTGTTGGACTCTTATGCAACCCTACCATTACCGGCAATGAGAGCTGGGTCAGGACCGATAAACTTTCTCCTCAAACCTCGATTTGTAAGGCCTGTACAAGCCCTCCAGGGTCCATCACCCCCAGGTCTCTTCTTTCAAATTAGAGCCATGTTGGCCGGGTGGTTATGACCCACACTTGGTGGTCTCTAACTCTCTTTTTTTCTTTTCTCCATCAGTCCTCTTTGGTTTGAATCATAGAATCTCTGCTTTCATCTTGCAACCCAATGCCAAAAGAGGAAGATTATCTGAATAACATTGTTAAACTATAATACAACCACTCTAAATAGTACATTTCAGTAAGTGCAACCAGCTGTAGCAGTGTGAGCACCATACCTTACATTTCTGGGGCTCTGGAAATCATGCCGCTGTTTATAACTACCAGTGAACAGTGCAACTGAAATTTATAGTTTAAGTGACTCAAAACCAGGCCAACATGAAAACAGGATTCCGGATTTTATTCCATTATCCTGAATTTCTTCCTATATCAATAAACAAAACAAAACAAAACAAAAACAAAAACAAAAACAAAAAACACTGCAAAATGGAGAGAGAACATGGTAAGCATTGATCTTATTTTTGTCTGAATATCTGCCTGGTTTTTAGTTTGCTGCCTTGCTTCTAACCAATGGCATGGGGATGCATCAGGCTTTTCAAGTCAGAAGCAAGGCAAAAGGAGGAATTAGTAGTAACCACACACAGTCCAGAAGAACAGCTACAAGGCAACAGAAAGTCCTGGATACCAAATTAACCTTTTACTTAAGCTTCATAACACTTCCTGCTGGCATAACTAACACAAACAGCCGCCAGTCCGCCATGGAACAAGCCACCTCATCTGGTAATTCCTAACACAAGTCTGATGCAGAACCTCAACTTGTCACATCCAGTCTATGCTGAAATGGCATAAAAATAAAGAGTCACTTATCACATGTGCATCATAATTTTCTAATTAATAAAAAAAGGTATTTATTATAAAAGTCTGTGATCGTGTACTTTGAAGGTAAGTAAATGAATATCTGTGAACTGTGTTAGAGCATGAGATATAAAAAGAGGGACTGTGCACATTTCATTCTAGCATGAGGTTACATAAAAATAACAACCAGTTATCAGCATCATTTCCTGTGGTTGTGACCTTAAATACTGCATTATAGCTATTTAACCAATGAATCAGAAATTTTAGGCTTTGATAATGTCTTGATCACATATCACACAAATGCATTTTTATAAAGCGAATCATACAACTCCAACAAAGTCAGTAAGTCCTTTTAATGTACCAAACAAACAAAAGTGTGATTTTAAGAGCTAGCATAGCAGTGTGGCTGCAGAATGTGGCCACTCTGGCATTCAATGAAGGATTGACAGTTCTTAAAGAACAGTCAGCACTTAGTAAATGTTATTTACCTTCCCACACTTTACATAAGCTGCTGTCTAATCTGTAACCTGTTTTGTTATTTTTTTCCCTGTGTATTTGGGCATTCAGAAGTGTGTCAGGCACTCTTCTAGGTCCTAGAGGTGCAGAGATGGACATGAGAGTTATGTCCCTGCCCCCTTAGGAGAAGAAATATACAACAAACATGTAACAAATAAATACGCAACTTTGGAATGTGAACCCTACTTGCTATAAAGCAACAAAAGAGGCCAATGTAATAGGAAGAACTATTCCTCTGAGGAGGTATCCTCAGAACTGACAATGAAAGAAGGGATTTTGACTTTGTATCCTGATAAATCCATGGTGCCTAGAACTGGTAACTGGGAAATACTCAATAAGTATTTGTTGAATGAATGAGTAAAAGAATGAATAGAGAGAAGGGTTCATAGTTGTTAAAATGTACCTGAGAGCAGAGAGGCTAGCAAAGGCAGGAACACCGAGTTGGGTATCAGAGAATGAGAAGGAAGATCAATTTGGCTTCAGCATAGTGAGCAAAGTAGTAGGAGGTGCAATGTAGGAGAGGGAGGCAGGAGCCAGACACTGTTTCTTGTTAGATAGACGCTCACTCTAAGCTCACCAGCAATGTGTACGTATAAACTATTCGTCAAGAGGCCTACCTCTGCAGATGGCTGACCTGAACCCGTTTCCAAATTCTGAGTATCCACTCCTTTGTGCAGTATCTGCAACACAAGGAGATTAATTCGCATGTCAGGGTCTTCACATAAGCTCCAGCATCTGTCTGTAACACCTTACCCCCAGATTTGCCTGGCTGCCTCTTAGCTGTCCTGAGCACCTCTCCTAGAGAGGTCATATCTTATCCCCTCTGTGATAACCCCCCACTGTACCCACTACTTTCCCTTCATCACACTTACCCTCCATTCTTCTTTTGTAAAATATTGTTTGACCCCACTAGACCGTAAGCACACGTGGGAAGGAACTGTGTTCATCACCGTTTCGGTAGGAACTCAGTAAATATTTTCTGAATGAGTAAACTAACTTCAAGCCTCACTTAAAATAAAAGGACTGGAGGAAACACGCTTCAGTTTTTTCTATTTTTGAATTCAGGAACAGTTAACTCTATAGCCTCTGACCTTGCAATGACATTTTCTAGATTAAGACAAAAGAAGGCAAACATACTTGGCTCTTTCTCTGACACAGGACAGTGTGTGACTTTGAGCCATTCGTTTAACCTTGCCTATGCCTGGGGCTGGGAGTGGAGAAGGAGAGGCCCATCACCACAGGATAGGTTTCGAGTGAGGGAGGGAAGGGAATAAGGAGGCAGACAGCAAGAAAAAGGGCCTAGGATTTTAAAGTATAATTTATAAGTCCAAAATTACATCTCAAATTTATAACTACAATTGACAAGGCTTATTAGTATCAACAGCCAATTTTTTAAAAAATCAGTTTTATTTTCTGTTTGAGAGAAAAACTTAAAGAGCAAATGTATGTGAAAGAGTATCCTTAGTTGAGATAAAGGTTAGCCACATATAGAAAGATGCATTGACAACTTAATCATTGCTTATTAGGATAACGGTTTTTAATTAAATATTTAAAATTGAGAGAGAGTCATGGGGAAGAAGTTTACATGTGTATTTTTTTTCTGACATCAATACTGCCATTGATGAGCAGATCCAATTTAGTTTCACTCTGAGCAAGCACACAATGGTCAGTTTTCCTCCAGCTGGCTTATTTTACAAGCATTAATGAACAATTAACCAACACTGGCACTCTTTCCGTCTGTAATCCTGTAGTAGGATCACTAATCTCTACCACTAGCAGCTAATGATGAAGGTCTCTTAAGCTTTACTTCTTATCTCAGCCAGTTCTTAATACTTGCATAAGTATGCTTTCTGAGGAGGGGGGCCCCCTACTGCTATGCAACCTGAGAACAAAAGCCCAGAGACATTTTTGAAGGGGGTTCTGTTCAATAACACTTCTATGCTTATGTTTGCCTTCCTCCTACAACAAACACCAGTGATCAACAGAGGGCTCCGGGGGTCACAGAGGGCTCTGTGTTTCCATACTTCTAATACTTATAAGAATGTATTCAGACCGTATTATACACAACCCCACCCCCAATTGCACAGGCAGACACCCTAAAGTGGGGAGGGAAACATGGATTAAATAGAATCAAACAGTATTTTTCTCCATGAGTCAGCTTTGATTTGGTGTTGAATAACACTGAGTTTGAAACCACATTGTCATTAAAAATATATAGGAGAGAGGCAGATTGATCTAGAAAACCCCACACAGGATAGGTCTTCGTTTCTCTGAATTTAATACAACTTATATTCAATTGTCTCTCTCTAGTGGGGCAGAAACCAATTCACCGTTTCATTAGAATTCCTCTATAGGGTCAAGATTTAAAGAAAATGCAGGGTTAAGATTAAAAAAAAAAAAAAAATCCAACTGTAGAGTGCCCCAACTGTAGGATAATAGCATAGGCTGAAATGACAGTTTTCATTCGTAACTATTTCTGAGACTCTTACAACTTGCTGGGAAAGTTATTATTTCAATAGGGAAAATTGTACTCGAGGTTTAATTCCAACACTATCGTGAGAAAAGTTTTTGTGAACACAGATCTCGCTGGGTTTTGAGGGCTGGGAGAGGCGGCATAAGAGAAGCAGCAGCGAAGACAGCAGGCAGGACCTGCAGATGTCACTTTTGCAGCCAGATAAAAAGACAGCGCAAACAACAGCACATGCCCACTAGGACTAAAGCTTTACACTTGGCATTTTCTACAGGTTGTTTTGTTGTTGTTGTTTTTGGGTTTTTTTGTTTTTTTTTTTTTTTTGTCCTCAGAAAGTTGTAGCATATTATGAACAGCATTGATCTAGAAGTAGCAAAACTACCAGGATAATATGGAAGGTGACATGGGTACTGAGAGACAAAGGGCTACAACGCATCTGGATAGAATGGTCCTGAAGATATCTGTTCTCCAGAAGAGCAGGGAGGAATAAGAATCAGAAGACAGGAATGGCAATGTGATACAATTCACTCATTTCTGGAGCCTCAAATTTCCAAAAGTTCTAACTACCTACGTCACCTGTAAAGTACTGCAAATTCAGGCGCTTGAAGATGTACGATGTTCTAAAATAGATAAGTAAGTAAATAAACAGCTAAACTATTCTGCAACAATCACCCCAAATGAAATGAATCTTTTTTCATAAATCATCTCACTTTTTTGATTTCTCCATTAGGAATGATGAAACACTACTTCTTTTACCCTCTAATGTTCAGAGCTGTCGGCAATGGAAAGGGGGCTTAGTGGACAGAGCCCTGGACTAAAAGTTTGGAGGCTGAGTCCTATTCACACACAGCCCCTGACCCCTGTGTGATTTATACAAGTCACTTAACCTCTCTGCCCTTCTGCTTCCTCATTCATTCCACAGACACAATGCTACCTGCCCCTCCCCACCTCTGTGGAGCTCTAAGGGTGAATGAGCTATGTCTGCAAAGCGTTTGAAAACACCATTCGCCGGTGCCAGGCCCCAACAGTGTAAAACATCATAAAAGGCCCGCAGTGTTATAACACACACAATGAAAATAAGGGTAGACTCGAAGACAGGGAAACACAGAGGTCAGGAACACTCACCATTGAAAATTTAGTAGGCATGTACTGTGTAAGTGCGTCACAGTGACAGGATATTTATTTACTTTATTTGCTCTTTATGAATCACTGGGATGACCTAATTAATTTAGGAGTGGACAGGAATAGTAAACTTAAAAGGGAGTGAATGAAGTTGTGGTATCCTGTGCATCTAAGATGATTGCTTATTAATCCTCAATTAGGAAAAAGTAATTCAAGATTAATTACTATTCTCACTCTCAGAAACACATTTTCTTTATTGCCCCCATTTACGCCATATTCATTTCTACTCTTCCTCTTTCCAGATATTGCTTTCCACCTCTTCCCTCTACTCATTAAAACCCCTCTTGTTTTTGCATTCCAATTTTAGTTCCATCTACTTCCTCCATCAAATATTCTCTAACAATCCAGCCTATATATGTATTTATTCCACACGATTCCTAGGACGATACTAGACACAGGATAAAAGGTCAATAAATTCTTATGTTATAATGTGGTAAAAGATCCTTGCTTAGAAAATCAGGTCCTTGAATACAGCATCTCCTGCCTCAGGACCATTGCATATGCTGTTCCTCACTGCCCGGCACTTCCTCTCTCAACCTCCTCCCCTCACTCTGTCTTATTGCCTCTTTTGGAATTCTTTCTGGCCTCAACTTGAGTGCAATCCATTCACAAAGGTCTGCATTGACCATGCATTATAAGGCAGCCCCTTCGCCCCACTATTCTTTCTCATGTACTGTTCTTCACCCTTAATAGCAGTTATCAAAATTTGTAATACACATTTCTTTATTTCTTTTCTTACTTCATTGTTATTATTATGTCTTCACTATTAGAGTATTTGTCCCTTCCACTTTTAAGACTAAAAGCATATCTGTTTTGTTCACCACTGTTCAATAAATGTTTGTTGAATTAATTAATTAATGTCACTTAATCTTTCCGCCACCAATTTGCCCAGTGCCTATTTGGCTGCCCTCATTGTTCTCCCTGAGGTAAAGAAGGTCTCCCTTTCTACCAATGTTGAAACACTTCTGTCAAGACCCTCCCCCTGAAAGAAGCCCAGTACATCTGATATTTTATAGTACTTTCTGTGGTAAGACTCTTTTATCAAACACACTCAGTGTCTTATCTCCTAAAGGGTCCCACCCCATAGAAAAGCAATCGGTCTCCTAGGACTGAGCTCATTTCACTGTCTTGAGTCAGGGTTAGTGTCTCCCTGAGAAACTGAGAATGGCCTTTCCTCTCATCTTCTTTGCTCCCATTGCTTGGCATGAAGGACTAATCATTAGTTCAATCCAACTTTTCCTTGACAAGTAGGAGATCTATCAGGTTTTTCAATAAATAGCACATTCTCCATCTCAGATTCCCCAAGGTGAACATGAGATTAGTACCTCTTCTGGGACCCTTGATATTTGGTAATACGTTAACACTCCACCTCACAAGGTTATTGTAAGAACCAAATGAAATAAAAGCATTGTGCGAATTGATGACCGCCATAGAAATGTGAGGATTTATTACTGTGACAACAAGACTGCAAGTACTGTAGAAGCATTGGACATGACATGCATGGCTTACAGCTGCTGTGGACTGTCAATCTTGTATAAGATTTATAAACAAATAAGGCGATGATATCAGATAGAATGGATTTGCCTATAGATAACACAAAACTCACTAAAGGATGCTTAAATATAACAGAAGTTATGAGGTGCGGGGCGGGGGGGAAGGGGCTCCAGAATTAGTTAATTCAGAGGCTATATTTTGTTCTCAAGGACCTGGGTTTTTCTTTCTGTCCTTCCATCCTTAGTGTGTTGGCAAGAAACCCTCAAGGCCACATGTTTGCAAGTATCAAATCTTCGTGCATCAATATCCAGAGGTCTCCATCAGCTTTCTTCCATCTTCATTTTCATGGTCAAGAACTAGGTTAAATAGGCAACCCTAAATAAATCACTTGCTTAGGAATGGATTTCTCATGACTGCCCTGCATTAATCAAGATAAACCCCACAGGAGCTGGAGGCAAAGGCCACTTTAGCCAGTGCAGACGGTAAATGGGTGCATTTTGGGTAAGGAGCCAACACTGTTTGCTACAGTGATGTAATGAAGAAGACTGATGAGCCCTTAATTATTCCCCAAGGCAACAATTATTTAGAAAAATTGATTTACATTATTGAAATGTTTGCTTAGGAATTAGTCTATTTTGAAACTATACATCCTTCCTTCAGACACTACTCTTTCCATAAAATTAGCAAAAAGTTTTTGCTTTTTCTATGGACCTGGAACATTGTTTTATCTCTAGTTAAGAAAATGATCTCCCCACTGCTAAGTCATGGAGTGGCCAGACTATGCAGAGAAGATTCAACTGCAGACAGCCATAAAAAACTACAATGAGTCACTTCCATGTTATTATAGTGCCAGGTGGTTAAAGGCCCTGTGATTTTTTTCCTCATTTCACCTGATTTGCTCATTATCCAACCAAAATACCCATCTTCACATAATGTCTACCGGCAATGAGACTGCTTTAGAAAAATCAAAACATTTCTAGATGCAAATTTAAACTTTTCAATCCACTGCATAAAAACTCTTCAATGGCTCCTGGTCATGCTTGGGATAAAGTTCAACTCTTAATAATAGGCCTGCTCACCTCTACAATCGCCTTTCTTGCTGTCCCTCTCCTGTCCCAGCTCCCCTCTCTTGCTCAATCCCATGCCCCATACTTTGGCTTCATTGAACTATTTATAATTCCAAAAACCTGCCTTGCTTCATCTAGCTTCAAGGCCTTTCGGTGCTTTCATTGAAAAACGTCTCTCTTCATCTGCAGAACTTCTAGCCATTTTCTATTATGTTATCAAACTCAACTAATAACCAAGCTAAGGACTTTCACATATGTTCTTACTTACTTCTCCCCCTGACCTCGTGAACTGAAGAGGCATTTGCCACTCTCATTTACAGATGAGAAAGCTGAAGCTCATAAAAAGTAAGAAACAGAGCTGTAATTTCAAAATAGGTCTGTTTCCCAATTTAGATGTCACTTCCATTATTCTATAATTGCACCAAATTTATAGAAACAGAAAACATTAAGTACGTCCATCCTAGAAATTAGTTATGATATTTGAGGAAAAAAATTTAAATTAAATAAATAAAATGTCCAATAGTAAATAAATTATAATATGTTATTATTTTATATGGTACCATATAAAATAATAACATATTATAATTTATTTACTATTGGACATTTTATTTATTTTATTACTCATTGTTATTATGCCATATTTATAATAAATTATAATACTAAGCAGATATTTAAATTATACTATAGAATATTTAATGACATGGAGACATGTTAATAATATCACAAGAAATTTGTAAGTGAAGGAAATTATCAAAATCTAGGTACAAGTACAGCTCTAATTTATAATATGTATAAACATGTCTAAAAAAGAACTAGAATATTATACACAAAAATGTTAACAATAACTGCTTATAGAGAGTAAGAGGACAAAATATTTTAAATTTGCTTTTCATACTGTTTTCTAGTTTCCAAATTTTATACAATGAATGCATATTACTCTGACAATCAGAAAGAAATTACTTGAAAAAGAAGTTAAAGCACAAAATATGTAAATCATCACTCTTGGAAAACACTGCAACTAAGTGTTTTTGTATCTTTTTTTCAGTCTCCCAGTCGGCTTCAATCCACCCAGTTTTCTGGCTACACTTACATTCAAGCACTCACATTCAAGCACTCACATTCAAGTGTACAGTTAGCAGCAGCACTTAACCTCTACCAGCTGTCAGTTTACTGCAGTGCCATGAACAATACCAGCATGGGAAAATTCAGAGCCTGGCATTTAATCAGAGTCCACATATCTCCAAGTTCGATAGAGAAAAATTGCAGGCCAATGGCCCCCTCATTGCACCTTTCTTATGGTAAACATCATACTATTTGAATTATAGCTGCTAGATTGCTACTAGAGTGCAGCTACTCTTAAAGTCAGAGTTCACAACTTAGCCATCTTTGTATTTACTGAGGCATGTAGCACAGTGCCTTGAAGTTAGTAGGTGCTGAAAAACTCCTTAATTGAATACAAGTGATCCATCAATTAATAAATTGGCATATCAATTAATAGATCGACTGATTTTGGGGTGTCCGTATGCCCCAGGAACTGTTTTAACAACAAAAACAACAAAATAAAGGTAAAGTGTCCTGCTTTCAGGAAACTTCCAACCTGATAAGAAGGCAAAGCTATTGCCCATGAGCCAAATAAGTGCTAAATTGTGTCATATTGATGTAACTGAAATAGAAATTCAAAGAAGAAAAAGATAAGCATAGGCTGGAATACAAAGCAACTCTAAAATAGGATCTGCTCTCTAACCAGCAATCATGTCCTCAAGGTCCAACCCTGTTCTTCTCCCAACTCCTGACCACTCAATTTGACAAGTACTGCTCCAGTTCAGTCCACTTAAGTTAACTAACCTAGTGAGCTCATATATATAATAGTTCCTGCACAAGGAAAATTAAAATTATAAACTAAGAAAAAAAATGCAGAGCATATCCTATATCCATACTTATCTAAAGCTACTGAATTTAGGGGTGGTTCTAAGGTGAACACTAATAGATTCCAAATTATTTAAGAAATTCAAATCTCCTGTGATATAGACCTTAGGCAAAACCCCCTCCCTTTTGTTTGAGAATTTCTCTTTATCCCATCCTTTCATCGATTCAGCTAACCAGCTATCAATTCCACAAATAGGAGATTTCAGTCTAGGAGGAGAAATAAAACATGCATGTGCATAATTAAAATAAAGTAAAAAGGTGTTAATTGCTTTAAGAGAAGTGTAGATTCTATGAGATAGCTTTTAGCCAGGAGAAGTCAGTCAGAGCTCCATCAACAAGAAAGAATATGATCCGGCCTTGAGAGACAGAGTGGAATGAAACAGGTAGAAATGATAGGGAAACAGCATTATCGAAGAAGACAAAAAATGCTCTACACACACAGCGGTGAGGGGAGAGACAGAGAGAGAGAGGAGCCAGAATAGCTCAATTTGGTAGGCGGACAGGGAGTTGGAGTGAAAGATACAAATGTAAACTTAGAACACAGGGCAGAGGAAATTGGATTTAATTGTTGGGATAGTAGGCAGCCAATGAAAGTTGCTAAGGCGGGGAAAATGACATGCTACCACCCAATTCTAGCTGCATGTGCTGTATAAGAGGAACGGCTACAAGATGTATTTCTTACTTCACAGTGTCTTTGATTTTGACTATTCAAAATAGGCATATCCTCTAAGTATATCTACCAGAGGTACCTTTAAATTTCATTTCCATAGTCTATCTTCCCTTTAGAAAGGAGTTTCATTGCTTGTGCTATGGTAGTACTGGAATGTTCCCACTCTGTCTTGGCTGTGTCATGTCATCAACCTAAAAATAGATGCTAATTAACAAGGTTATTTCTAACTTACATTGTTAAAAGAGAAGAAAGCAGTGATGAAACACATATAGAGTATCAAATTAACCAAGGATGGAACCAAATTCAAGTTCAAAATTCCCACCTCATAGATATTCAATTCACTAAATAGTCTCTCTCTCTTTTTTTTTTTTCTAAATCAGATAGTCATTATCCAAATTTCCTATCCCTGATGTGATAATATAGTGTGATGAGACATGCCCCAACAGGACACAAATTGACTTTTGGAGCCTAGATACTAGATGGTGTGTGTGGATGGTAAAGCAAATATCTCACTCTATTATCTGTTGTCTCTGAACCAACAGATTACATGGTTCACTGACTAGCTGAATAACTTTTAGACAGTTTGCTCATGTCTATTTACACATATTCCACAGAAATATATTAACAACTTAGGAACAGCTGTAAAAATTATATGGCAAGATGGATAGATGAGAGCAACAATCTCTCTGTGTACGTTTCTATAAAAAGGACGAAAATTTTACATGGTAAAAGAAATGAGGGAAAACACACGTATGCACAATTGTACGTTGCTGCCACTATGAAGTGTGAATTCTATGTAGTAATAGAGGCAGTCAAAGAAAGCACATCATAAAATCTCCTGGAGACTTCTTACATCTACCTGGGATGTTACTAGAATATATATTTTTACAACTTTGGGTTTAAGATTCATGATTGAGCTCTAAAATATTTTACTGAGCAATTGAACTTCTTAAAAAGAAAACCACTGTTCATATTCATTTGACAGCCAATGATGAAAGTTTCCTGCTTTACACTTTTACTCAAATAGCAAAACACTCTCAAATCAGAACTCAGTTTTAATTTCCTCTCCAAGTCACATATATTTCACATCAAAAGATATTAACATATGTAAGAAGAGTCGTATAGCTACTACAATAACAATGGTCACTAAGTATTTTGCTTTAGAAATTAGTAGTAACGTTATATAAAACTTTCTTCAGATAAATATTGCTTATTGTTCCATAAAATGCTCAACTGAATGCATGTAGGGAAATGGATGGTTGGGTAGCATTGAGATTGTATGGCCCTAATATTCAGTGGAGAAGTCTCCAAGGCATACTATATCTCCTTTCAAAGATTCAAACACACCACTCCATTCTTCTAGAAGACTGTTTTCCTCTAATTCCTAGGATGCTCCAGATTCCCTTAGTTTTGATCCTTTCCAGCAACCCTTTATCAATCTCCTTTGCAAACCCATCTTCACCTAAAGGCCATAAAATACTGGAGTTTTCCAAGGTTTAGTAATTGCATCTTTGCTTAGTACATTGTCTCACTAGTCAACGATATCTAATTCCCTTGTTTTAATTGCATCTGATGACTCCTACAAAGTAGCATATTTGCTTGGAGCTACAGACACATATACACATTCTCCCACTTAACAGTTCCACTTGAATATCTCCTCCAATTCAACAAGTGTAAAATCCCCAAAGTCCCAGTTCCAACCCTGACCTTCCTTCATTTCCCTATCCCAGGGATAGCAGCACCATCCTTCCACCTGGACAAGACAGAAGAAGCCTAGCAGATGTCTTTGACATCTCAATTTTCCTTGCCTCCAACATTTAATCTCTCTCAAACTGTGATACTTTACTCTTTGATACCAGTCTGCTACTGGCTATTTCCACCACCTTTCCCACAGTGAGCTCATCTATCACTGGATTTCTACAGTAGCCTCCTAACTAGCTCCCCCAATATATTCCCTATAGTGCAGTAAAAATAATATTTTACAATGCAAATCTCATTTGTTAATCTCCATTTAAAACTCTTCAAAGGCTTCCTATTGCTTTTAGGATGAAGACTAATTCCTTAACAAGATCGTGCTTGATCTTGCCCCTGCTCCTCTCGCCAGCCTCTCATCTAGTGTTTCTTTCTGTCCCATTTGCAGCTTGCTCTCCAGCCAAGGCGTCTTTCAGTTATTTACAGCTGTGATGCTCTCCCCACCCAGCTTAAAGGTTTGTACACACTGTTCTCTCTGCCTAGAATTTTTCCCACTCTGTCCTTTTCTTTCTTTATTTCTATCTATTGTTTAGATTTCAACTCAAGCATCACTTCCATGAGGAAAATTTACCTGACTCTCTTCTCTCCCCCAATCCACCCCATGCCACCACAGACTGAGTCAGGTTTCCATATACATTCTGAGAATCCTCTTTGTTAGAAATGATATGTTTTTGTGTATTATTATTTGATTAATTTCTAACCCCTCCTGTATTTTTCCACGAGGTCCATCAAGTCAAAGACGGAATCCATTTCTGACCAGTGCACCCTCAGTGCCTAACACAGCCCGAAGTAAACATGTGATAAATATTTAGTGAATAAATAAATTAAGCAGTAGGAGATGAGGCCGGAGAGATAGCATGGGCTAGTTTATAAATAAAAACAGATTCCTAGCTGGCTTTCTTGTTTGCCATCTCTTCTCATTCTTCATTTTGTTTCTAAAATTATCATCCTAAAGCACAAGAATGTGGAAGAATTTTACAAGTTGTAAAGCACACACATTAAAAAAAATCATTATTAGTATGTTACTGAAAAATCTTTGATTTTCACACCCAGGTTCTCCATGATCTGACCTCAACCTGTTCTTCCGACTTCTAATACTACATCTCACCATAAACACAATGTCCTAGCTATACCATGTCATGGCAAGTAAGATAGAGAACTATACTGTGATATAGCAGCTAAGATAGAGCACTACACTGTGATATAGCAGGTAAGATAGGGCACTATACAACTTACGCACTTCCTCATACATGGCTAGCCTCCATACCTTTGTTTCTGCTGTTCATGAGCCATACTGCTTGATATTTGCCAAGGCACAACCCAAAATTTCTGTACTGTTTTCTATTTTGTGTTAATTATCATTTGTTACACAGATTTTCTTTTTCCTCTGCCATATTATAAACTCCTTAAAGGATATCTTGTTCATCTTTGTATTCTCATAGTGTCTAATACACTTCTGGGCACAGAAGTGACTCTCTTAAGATGAGCCAAACTAAAGTCTACCACTGAGATGTGGTAGTCCTGGGGTAATTGTGACTAGGAACAGAAAAGGCAGCTAGCAGAATGGTGAAAACCCAGATCCCAAGAAAATAAACCTGGGGACCCTTTCATTTTACTTAAAGTTCCCAAGATTAAAAGTTTATTCATTAAACTAGCTTCAACATTATAAAGTTTAGGTCAAATGATATCAGTCTCTCTGTTGATTTTAGATTCTATAGTCAATATATCTCGAACCATTCCTAAAGTTCAAATATCTTTTGTGCCAGAAGCATGTTCTCAAAAAATATTTTTGAGGATCCAGTGAAACTTCACTAATATTATGACTGAAAGGGTTACTGTACTGTTTTACCAAACAAACTAACAAACAACAAAAGTCACAGAATTGTCATTATAATGTTAAAGTTTAGAAAGTTTTAGAACTTGAGCATCCAACTCATCCAGTGTCTCCCAGTGAGTCATGATACCAAGGATTCTTAATCATCTGAATCAGATTTTCTTAAGCTCACTAAGACTGTTAAAAATCCAGATCGTAATCAGCTTGTGGGTGTTTTATTTAAATCCATGAGCTGAGATGTCTGGACTACTGTTTAAATGCCTTAAGTCAAGTTCCGGTAAGAAAGAAATAGGATAACTATAATGAACCATAGATATCCCAGTGTTCCTTTCAGGTCTAGCTAAATTTAACCTCCAGAATAAAGCAACAATTTTTTTCCTTCATTTTCTTACACAAGCCAGCTCTTTCCTCATATTGCCCATAAGTAAGTTAGATCATTTAGAGTATAGGCAATAAAAATCACCATTATTTATAAATCTATTGCCTTAAGTTGTTGTTTGTTCAAAGGGACACAAAAAACATTGCTAACAGGAAGAAATAAATGATTCTACTTTAGGTAAAAATACATGATGTGTCCAAAATCATATTCGCCCTAACTTCATGTCTATTTCATTTGGTACCCAGTACAGAAATCTCTCTAGTGTTCATAGCTACTTTTCTCTTTGGGCTGAATACTAGTGAAATTTTTCTTCCTGTAAACAGAAATTATATGAAGAAAACATTCTGTATTTCAATTGAAAATTAAAATGATTTCCAAGCTTTATTTCAATACATATAAATATTGTTATCTCCTGATTGTCTAGTTACTTAAAGCCAAATTTTAAAAGCAAAGTTTCAGGACTGATTACTTTTCATTTTTGCTGCTCTGCTGTCAAAGATGCAGTCACTGAGGATAATCTTCAGAAGCTTGGCTTTGTTGCTAGAGCAACCAGCCCAAATTTAAGCATTTTTCAATATCTTTCTTTGGAGAATTTTAAATAGCAATAAGACAGAACTTAAGCTAGTCCATCGTAATAAGTATTAAGTTTATTTTTATAATTCTGATCTAGTTTTAAGAAAATTCAAAACCTAGTCTAGTAGGGATCTGAAACAACAAACACTCTTTGTGTGGAAACTGCATGGCATGTGCCACCTTCAGGCCAGTATCCATTTCCCCAGGGTGAGTGGTCACCATCAAAAGGAAAAGGCTGACAAAAAAATTTCTGTTTCTTCTAGCTCAGACCTTCCAGCCATCTCAGAATTTAAATGCATCACAGACCAATTTCAGTTTACTTGTACAGATCAAGAGATAAGAAGATTTTTAATTTCTCATTGAATATTAAGAAATGAGAGCATCTGTATCCAAATGCGATAGCTAACTAGACATATCAAGTTCTCTGCTATCATTACCTCATTTTAAATTGATTTTTATTGAATTGTTCTATATTATATTAAGAAGCCTGACATACTTTTTGGAAGTAGGATAGGTATTAATTCTAAATATTAACACATCATATATAAAACCAGAGCCCTTACGTAAGTAGACAATTTTAGTAACAGGCAGCTTGTATTCGTTGCCTATCCACTTTCTACAAAAAGTACATATTATTCTAACACAATGTCCAGAAGAATAGGTATTTACATGTAGCTGTGGCTTCCACTGAGAATGAGTAGAAGAAAGTAGGATTTTTGGTCAATCAATCTGTCAAGGTCCATTTTTCAGGTAACTAAACAATACTAGGAACATATAAGCATATAACACATTTCTGCCTTAGGTAGCCAATAATAATCTAATGGTTTGGGGTCAGACTACTTAATAGGAGGAAAATGATTATTGAGCTTTAGAGAAACCAAGGAGCAGAGGACTGTATTAATAGTAGACCATTATAAAGATAAGGAAATAAACTCAGAAGTTAAATAACTTGATGGCTACTGCTTGGACACACTCCTCAAAATGATTTTCTTTACTGAAGCCACTTCTCTGAGACATATTAAACAACATGTGCCAACTTTCGATCCCTAGAATATGAGATAAAGTGTCTTAGTATTATTAATAATGCATTATAATTTCAAAAAACTATTTATTTGTTTTAACTGAGTTAGCATTCAGTTACTTGAAACCCAGTGGGTGAGTTGAATATTCCCTTCCAAGAGTCTTCTAAAAATTTTGATGATTCTTCCTTCAAGGACGTTCTGTTTTCTTGAGATTTTGAGTGTTGGTGCCTTTTGGGTGCTCCTCAGTAATTTACATAACGATTTTAAATGTACTATGAATCATCAAAGACAACACACACTTATTTTTTAATGGTAGTACTTAAATGTATAGTTCTCAAGTAGTTCTCGCTATGGTGATTCAGTCTCTCTGAAGGTAAAATGTGGACTCTACCACCTTCCCTCTTCTTACTTTCTGTGGATGTTTGCTCAGATGTTCCTTCACCTGAAAGACCTTTTTTCTTTACTCTAAAATAAAATAGAAAAATCTGTACTTAATTCCAAACCCAGTTTAATTAAAAATGTAACAATTGTACCTTTTTACAAAATCTTTTCAAAGCAACCATTCACAATTCTCCTTTCCCTTTGAGATTCTTCAGTATGTGGTACAATTTGTTCTGCTTTGTCACGTAGCAGCTTCACATCAAGATGTGTCTTGCCTCTCTATCTAAATGCCATGCTTCTAAGGGAAAGGGAGGTTTTTTATTTCATTTATATCTGAATTGCCTATGATATGTTTGTGACTAGATTAGGTACGTTATGACTGTTATTTGAGAAGATAAAAATAAAGATGAAAATCTTTGTGAGTGTGACACCTGTATTTAAATTACTTTTATATTTGTGGTTTGTTAAAAGATATTTTCAGATATGACTTTTACAGAATTAAAGAGGTGAATTTGGTCATTCAACAAATCTTTATTAAACATCAACTATAGGTCCAATGCTATGCTAGGTGCTACAAATAATAAATTATAAATAATACATAGCTGGTATCATCAAAGTGCTTGTAACCTAGTCGTATCTAATGGCAGGTTTTGCTACAAGTACAGTTTGTGATTAGGTACAGTTGGAATGGTTTAAAATCTTAGGTACCTCAGAAATGTATAATCCAGATTTTAAAATAGAACAATTCAGGATGCTGGATACATAATTATTCAAATATAAAATTAAGTTTTAAATATTATGAAAAAGCCAAGTAATTAAGTAGTAAGTACTTCATAGAGTAAAATCAACAAAACAAAACAAAATAAACATCTGCGAAATTAAGATATTGATTTTTCTATTTTTATCTTTCATATCAAAACAACAGTCCTATTGCCTATACCAAAACAAACAAAGAAAAACAAATAAAACCCTCTGTAACCTAGTTCCTCACTTTCAATCTCGCTGCTACATTCTTAATTTAGACCCTTATCTTTTCTCACCTGAATTTATATTTTCTTAATTGCTCTCCTTATCTCCAATCTCAGCATTACTACAAAAGTTTCAAAAACACCAGATGTAATCATGTTATTCTCTTACTTTAAAGTCTTCGGGTCACTGCCTCGCCTTATCCACAGCACAGCATACAAGACCATTCACACTCTGGCCCCTAGTTGTTGCATTTTCCTCCACTACTAATCCCTACATTCCCCCGCCAGTCCAGACACAGGAAACTTGCTAATGTACTCACTTCTTAATTCATTCTGTCAAAAAACACATATTAAACAATTGTGCAAAACTTTTTGCTTATCACTGGGAACATAGATTTGTTCATAATTGAGTGGTGAGAACAAAGAAGTTATCAAATGGGCAAGCAGTAAGGAGCAGCAGTGATGAACGCTGCTGTTGTTTGGCTTGCTCACTTCCCTAGATTCATACAGTAAGGAGATAACAAGACCAGATGGATTTAGACAGTTTATTACTTAGACAGACAACCAAAGCAAGAACAGCATGGTGTTCTGTGAGAATGGCTATCATCAAGAAGACAAGACACAACAGATGCTGGCAAGGCTATGGTGAAAAGAGAACCTTTATGCACTGTTGGTGAGAATGTTAATTAGTCCACCCACTACAGAAGACAATATGGATGTTTCTCAAAAAATTACAAATAGATCTATCATGCAATCTAGCAATTCTGGGAACATGCCCAATGGAAATTAAAACAGGAATTTGACAAGATATACGCTCCCTGCCCCTGCCAATGTTTATTATAGCACTATTCACAATAGCCACAATATGGAAATAACCCAAATGCCCATTGACAGATGAATGAATAAAGAAGATTTGGTATATAGACACAGTGGAATAGTATTCAGCCATGAAAAAGGAAGATATCCTCTCATTTGCAACAACATGGATGGACTTTAAACACATTATGTTAAGCGAGATAAGCCAGAAAGAAACAGACAACATGATATCACTTATATGTTGAATCTAAAAAAATAAATCAAACATGATTTAAAAGAAAGAAAGTAACAAAAAATAAGAACAAAGATAGAGTAGAAAAGGCTAGGGGTAGGGACGAGGATTTAACCACAACAAGGGAGCTGTCAGAGCTACTGAGACAGGAGCTCCCGAGGTGTAGACCTCTGCCCTGATCATCTGAAATCAGCACAGACTCATTCCCAGAAAATAGAGTTTCTGGCAGTAAC
Source organism: Rousettus aegyptiacus (assembly GCF_014176215.1). Classification (NCBI taxonomy): domain Eukaryota; kingdom Metazoa; phylum Chordata; class Mammalia; order Chiroptera; family Pteropodidae; genus Rousettus; species Rousettus aegyptiacus. Next base: position 63,281,040 of record NW_023416284.1, read on the forward strand.
ATTAGCAGAGCAAAGGTGAAGAGCTCAAATTAAGATTGAGAATATACAGCTGGCTAGAATTTTCCATTATTCATAATTATGATGGTAAAGGTGATGGTGATAAGTTGCCATTTATTATTGAGTGCTGATTCTGTGACAAGCAGTGATCCTTCAAACCTCCTTACCAACATCACACTATTTAACTCTTACATCAACTATAAATAGGCCTTTAGTTGCTTCCTCTATAAATGAAAATGATAAACTCACAGAAGTGAAATAAGTTTCCCAGGGTCATGCAACAAGCAACTGGAAGAAATGGAATTCAAACTCAGGTCCATCCAACTCTCATACCATTGCTCTTACCCAGTATACAGATTGTGATACTCTGCAAATATTTTCAGTGTACCTACTGTCTACAAATCAGTGGACTTCCATATACCATTGTAGCCATGATCCCTGCCCTTAGTACAGAAAACATAAGATAGGCACACAATCTGCTGTTTGGGACAATTCTCAGAACTCCTCACATTTTGTGCATGAATATCCAAGTGTCTAGCTTCCTTTTTTACTCCATGACTACCCAAAACCTTCACTTCAGAATTAAATTCCTCTTCTCCCTGAGAAGACAAGAGGTGTCCAAAAAGACCAACCAATTCTAGCACTCAAAAAAGAAAATTTGTCACAGAAATGATATCAAAAGAGCAGAGGGGTGGCTGAACTTAGGTGTTCTTAACTACTTCTTAAACAATGTTAAGGCAGGGGAAAGTGGGGCTTGAGTTGGCAAATCTAACAGAGAGAGCAAAATGTGGGCATAGTAAAGCTCATAACATTAAAACTCACAACCTTGACTACATAAGTAGGATAAGCAACAAATCCAACAGGCTCTGATTATTAGGAGATGATATTGCAATAGTCTCGTGTGCATTCTGATTGAAAATTCAGCTGCATAACCTTCCATGAACTGTTTATCTTATGTACTTATTTAACTAACATTCAAACTGACAAGACTCCTATTTCTGGGCCTTCTTTTTATACTTTCATGTACGAATGATCAGATGAAGCTCAGATACCACAAACTTTGCATGTTTTTGATTTTGCACATAAACTGAAGGTTAGAATTCTAGTCTGTGTCCTCAGTCACTCAATGCTTTTAGATCTTTGAACGTGACTTCAAACCCTGCCAAAACACAACCCAAATACAGACTTGCTTCTATGTCTGTACAAATACGTAAAAGAAATGGGTATGTCAACTTGCAATGGATACCAGACTAATTGAAGCTTTAACTACTGTCAGGGAACAAAGGCAGCCAGTGCTAACTACATCTTCTTTGTTCAAGGGTAAAAAGACATTCAGAAAGATGAGGAATGAATAAATGCAGATAACACAATAGAAATAAACCCAAAACTTCACTGGCTGCTGTAATCCGCACCAACTTCTCCCTGTTTGGACCTCCTACTGCACTTACAACTACATTAAATATTCAATTATACACACTGTATAAAAAGTATTCACTTCTTTTTTATGTGCATCAGTCCTAAAAGTAAAATTATATAAAGTTGTATGAGATTTCAATACTTTCATACATGCTATCTCATTTTATCTTCATGGTGGCCCACCGAGGTAAATATACTATGCAGACATGTAAAATTAACTTGATATCACAGATGAGGACATTGAGGCTGAAGACATCATTGACATACAGTATTCATTAAGTGGAAAGCTGAAAATCAAGGCCAATCTCCAGACTCTATCTCTTTCTCTTTCCCTAATAACACACCACCTTAATTTGAGAGTAGTGAGACTTCTGGTTTTCTTCATAACACAGAGCTGAAGAGATTGTTCCATAAAGAGTTGCTCACATGATTCCTTCCTCAGCTCCTTCAGAGGTAAAGCAATCTGTGGCAGAGAAAGTATACACTTTCAATGTTATAAGTCCATCAGAAAAATCTGCAGCAATGTGTGGTAAGGATTGATAACTAGACTTATAGTGGTGATCATTTTGCAATATATACATATATTAAATCATTATGTTGTTCATCTGAAACTAATATAATGTTATATGTCAATCAAATCTCAATTAAAAAAAGAATTCATTAGATCTAAGGAGTAGGAGGAGCTGGCAGAAAACATGAACTTTCAGCTTTGAGGCACTATAATGAATATTCAGAATTCTCTAAATCTTCACCGAGTCTATGTTCTTAGCTGTTCATATGTCTGGTTCAAATCATATCCACCCCTGCTGCCTGCTCACAGAGGTCGATGGACCACTAAATGCTGATAATCCATCAAGGGTGGAAAATCCAAAATCCAGTACAGGCACCATGATTTTCATGTAATTGCTACATTTAGCTCCTTTCTCCTTATTTTTCCACAGCCTTCTTTAGACCTGGTTATTTTGTCTCTACATTCCAATATCTCTCTCCCGAATGTTTTTTCTCCTGCTGGGTCACTCTGGAAATATTGTAATAGGTGTTATAACAGCTTTTTTTCCATGGCATTTCACCAAAACAACAAGACATATAGTCACTGAGAACAAGGCACAATAAACCTGACTGGAATAGTGTTGGCTGACCACTGCTCTGACTCATCCCCCCTTACGAGGTCATTGGAAAGTCAAAACTATTGAACTTAACACAAACAAGATAAAAAGTGGCAGAGTATGTTTAAGGACAACTGTGTTATGTTCTTAGAAGTCATGTTACAAGGCCAACGGCACAATTGTGCAGCCTCAAAAAGAGAAGACAAAATCCAAGGTATTTAGCATCTGAAACCTACCACTTGTGCTGTCCAGTTCAGCATCCTGGTTGTCTAATGCAGTGACTTTCAAGATGGATGGTACCAAACCTTTTACATCTCCTTTCCTCACTCATAGCCTGCATTCAAAACCTATTCGTTCTGGGTTCTGCTTAATCAAGAAATTGTTCTGAGCTGCTTAATCTGAAAAATGCTAAGGCATTTTTATGTACACAGTATTCACAGGTTAATATATTCTGCATCCCAGGCAACACAGGTGTATTTTAACAAAAGCTTTCTAAAATCTATGCCTTAATTCAAAGGCATGTATTTAATAGTGAGAATTTCAAACAATAGAGCAGGAGAGCCTCACATCACATCATGTCTTCAAGGCTTCTTCTACCTTCACTGGCCCAAAGATCTAGATTATTCAAATGCTCATAAGTTCACCAAAAGAAGTTACTTTAGGTCAGATGGGTAGTCATATCATTTTTCCTCGGGGTATTTTTCTGTTAACTTCAAGGTGGACAAATTTAATGTAAATCATTGAGTATTTATTGAGCATCTTCTTCATGCTGGTCCTATGTGCCAAGCTAGTGTTACAAAAATGGATGAGGGTCAGCTTCTGCTCAGAGATCAGTGTTTTGAACTAATCACTCATCCAATTCTCCTTCAATATCTGTCTTTCAAAAGTTAGCATATTGTTTGGGTTTTCTATTAAAAATTAAAGAGCCATACAACATCACCACCATCAATTTAATTTAGGCTCCTTTATTTTAATCAAATTAATAAATTTACCCAAATTTTGTGTGAGAAATTTAATTCCAAGGGGTCGTGTGTGGTAAAGGCACAGCTGACTACGTATATGGGTTTATAACATCTCTGCCCAGAGCAGTTCTCAAAAGCCAGTTTCTACACTACCAAACTAGATAAGTAGCAATTGCTCGTCAACCATTACAGGGTATCGTTTTCATCCTGCTGACTTTCATTTCCTTTTAATAGTATCCAAAATTCCTGTGGGCCAGTCCGCATTGCTTGTAGTCCAAGAACAAGCAATCCCACAGTGACAATGAAGACATTTTACATTCTTAGTTACCTGCATCAATAATGAGTCTATGAAGGTTCTTAACTAAGTGCTCTCTCAATACTCTTTTTTCAGTATCATTTCTTTTCTTTTACCCACTGCTTAACTGTGCCTTTCATTCTCGACCAAACATCATCCTGCTGTCTTATGTGGACCTCAAGTCTACTTTCCACTCACCCTGCAACAAGTTTCTGAAGCCAGGCCTGGGACCGCGGACCGTCTCCTGGGGGCTCCCTCGCAACTTGCCACAGTTCTCGAACAAGCCAGGGAACTTGGAAGCAGTTGTGCTAGATAAAGTTGACCCCTGAACAACATAGTTTTCAGCTGTGTGAGTCCACTTATACACAAATCTTTGTCAATAAATACAGTCTGCCTTTCCTACCCCCGGGTTCTGCATCGCAGATTCAAGCAACCAGGGATAGGAAAACGGTATTTCTGTATTCCCAACCACAGATTTCCCACTGCCGATTCCCAACCTCGGATAAAAATGTTGTTTTCCATCTGCAGTTTGTTGAGTTCACAATTCGTTGCCAAGGACCAACTGTAGTTAAGTTTTGGAGGAGTCAAAAGTTAGAGTTAAAAGTTAGAAGTGTGTTTTCCATTGCATGAGGGTCAGCGTCCCTAACCCTCCAAAAAGGTTGTTAAAAGGGCAGCTGTATTCGTTCCCCTTCTCACAAAACAATGTTCACTGTTTCAGACTTCAGCAACCATTACTTAGCATTGATAATAACATTTACTACTAGCAACTTAGAACTTTTTAGAAAATAAAATCTGATAGACACAAGACAACAGAAATGAAAACAGAAATACAAAGATAAACATTTTTACATTGCAGAAATAACAAAGGCTGGAATGGAGCCAACTTTGCTATAGCAGAGCAGTAGCACTCAAAGAAAAGCATCCACTGAGTTCTAAGTGAACAGCCACCACAGGCCACTGACCGGCATGAGTTGTTTATATTAGCCATTTCCTGCCTGCCACCCTGCTTTAGGTTTGTCATTTAAAGTAACCTACCGAAGTCAATAAAGTCATAATAAACTATCTCAACCAGACATTCCAAAATCATTCCAAAAGATATTATGCCACTAGCATACCAACCCTGCAACTTCCCATTCCTATCCATAAAAGAGATTTTTGAAAAGAAGAGCATAGTGTGACCAGTTGTTTATGCTAATGCCGTAGCATGTTTCCAGGAAAAAAGGAATCAGACAAAATACCAAACTTTTCAAGCTACGGCAATGTCATTAGTTTAATATTCCCAAAAAATGTTTAGGAAGAAATTATTAAATGACTTGTTTTATTATTTAAAAAAAAAAAAAACACGTATTAAGTTTCTAAGTTCACCCAACACTGAGCTCATGTTATCACATGTAAATTGCACAGCCCCAGCGACTTCCAGGAGCTTAGAATGAATCAGCAATCAACACATTGCACAGAAAGCTCCAAGATGGAGACATTAGCTCACTGCGGAAATATCTACTTAGGTAAGGCAAATCCATGCTCAGAGTATTTTAGAGATGGAGAAAAGGTAGATTATTGCAATTGAGATCAGAGACAATAATAACCTTGCAAATTTTTTCTTTGAGAAAAAGAAAACAGAAAAGGGCATCAAAAGTAGTTCCCGCTTGTTCTTTCTATGAGAAGTAGAAAGGAAAGTGAAAGGGGATGTGAGCACTTTCCTGACCAAAAGACAAATGTTTTACTGAGAAAGTGGGATTTAAAAAGGTGTAAAAATGGCGTGGGCATGACATTTGGTTAGGCTGTAAATAGAAAGATGTTCCAGGTGTGTTCATTTAAAAGTCAAGTACTTACTCATTCAAAACTCCTGGGTATATTGAAGAATACAGAGGTGAACCAGCATAATGGTTTGAGGGCATACAAATGAAAATACAGTCTCTAGTATCCCTGTATACACACCACTAAGTCACCCTTCTAATCTATATTCATGCATTGAATAAATATTATTTCAGTTCCTACTCTGTGCACGGCATATACTGAGTATTATGGAAGATAAAAAAATGAACAAGATAAGAACCTGCTCGCAGGTAGCTTACTAGGAGCAGTAATAATGGTAATATTAATTACAATAAATAAATAATTAATTATAATAAATAAGAACTAGTGCATTAAGGAGGTAAAATCAGGCTTTATGAGAGTTCAAAGGGTTCTCATACTTAGCCAATTCAAATCCCATCTTCTCTGAGAATTATAGCTATCTCCTTTGAATTTATTCTGCATTTTGTTCATTTGGCACTTATCTTTTGCTGCCTTGTATTAGTAGGTAGGGAAGTTCGTGTGTGTGTGTGTCTTACCTCCCCAAGTAGACTATAAGGTATTTATGACTACTTCATACTTCTCAGCAATTCCTCACCACTGCCAAAATACTCAGCACAGTGCAGCATACATAGTAAGTTCTCAACAACAAATACTTGTTAGAAGGGATAGAGTTTCTTAAATTTATAATAGGCCCTGGTGCCTGCCTCCTGCTAGATTTTGACTTCCTTAAGGGCAGGAACTGTGTTTTATTGGTCCTTGTAATCCCCCTATGACCAGACAGTCTGGTATATAGTTGGCATGCAATAAACACGTGCTGAATGAATCATTGTTTAATGGGAAACTTTCTAAAAGTATCATAATGATACCTTTCATAGGTATAGGGATTCACAGTTTACAAATTGCTCCAAAATACATGATTTTCTTTAATCTTCTCAACAAATTGTGGAGTTGCCACTGAGATGACCATCGCACCACAATGGAACAATATTCACAGAAGTTCATACATCAAGCAGCCAAGAGGCAAAGCTGGAACCCGCGGGTGTGTCAGGTTCTTCCACTTTACCACAGGAAATCATCGAACCTCATGGTAGAGTGACTCGGTTTGGCCTTTGGTGCTAAGTCATAGTTTAGTATTACGGCACAATAATACTCAGGTGACATGTAAAGTCCCTTTCTTCTTCAACAGGGTGACTCAGACTAGTGATCCAAGTTCACTTGGCTGCAACAAGTGGCTGGTGTGGGTTTAGATTACAGACTAGAGTGAAATGAGCTACCTCAACGAGAGATCTATTCATGTGAATCATATAAGGAAAGACAATCTTAGCCAAGTCTGATGGGTCGATCGCTGAGTTTTGTGTGACCTGGGAAGTTCAACAGATAGGCAGTCTAGGTCCAGAATGGAATTCATGCCAAGATTGGCCTCAGTGGAACTTTGGAAAGGTCAACGAACTTTTAAGACATCCATACCAATGGGCTTTATAGGCCTTTAAAAACCACCAATGAGTCCTCAAATTCATCAGGTGTGACAGAGGAACTCTGGAGTTTTCAGCCAAATTCAAAACTGAGACATGCTAACCCTTCTTCAACCATCGATAGACATAAGCTGCTTTTTAATGCGTTCCTTGTACTCGTCTTGTCTCCCGTCAGCAGCCAGAAGTTGGGTTATTTTTTTTATCAGGAATAAGATTCAAAGAGTCTGCCCTGCAGCAATCCCATACTGCACTTCTTTGTTAGAATCCTAATGACGAATTCTAAATACATAAGAGACAGTCTCCAGCTGTAAAAGTGAAGAGCTTCCGGGGGCCTGTTGAGTTCCCTGACCCCAGACCTATTTTTATATTTTGATCTTGGGGACCGTGCCTCATGACTTTCAGAACCCTCAAGTTATCCCTGGGGTTACAGAGCACTGCTTAACCAGTCATAGCAAGACTTAAAACAGGGCAGCTAGGATCAAAGTAGCCAACAAACTAGTGCATTAGCCACCAGACCAGCCCCCAAGAGAACCACATTAAGCTGCATTGTGCAAGTGGTTAAATTCTCCTCATGAAAAACCTTGACACTCGAGTCTTAGTTATACACATCTGAATAACCATTTTAACAGCTATCCACATTTTGACATAAAATGTAAGAACAGCATTTTAATGTTCTGATTCAAGTACAGAAAAAACACACAATTTGATTTTTTTTTTTTTTTACTTAAAGCTGCCTAAAGCAACAAAGTTCAGTGTTGCTTGCTCTACATTTTCCACTGAATAATATTAAATGACCTTTTCCCTATTCAAACAGGGAGCATGGGTGAGAGAATATTTTAAAGAGAGAGAGAATATTTTAAAGAGATAGAGGAGGAGGGAGAGACTGAGAGAGAGAGAGAGAGAGAGAGAGAGAGAGAGAGAGAGAGAGAGAGAGAGAGAAACCCCGAAGAGTTTGGATTAAGAATAACAGCACAGAGAGTTTCTATCAATGAACTGACATTTCATTTCTCTTTCCATTGTCTACTTACCCATAGAGCAGGAGACTAGCAACTGGGATGATCACATGAAGGCGGGAAAAACACAACTGTCAGGCTCCAAGGACAAAGCCTACTTTTAACAATACCATTCCTTAAATCCAGACATTAGAGCCAAAGGAATGAGAAAAAAGCAACTCACTCATGGATAGCTTACTGAGGATACTGCAGAAGATTATGCTAATCTTCACTTCATTGTCCTCTGCAAAATGTTTTCATATCAAGCCTTTTATCTGGGGAAGAAGAGATGCCCAACCTCTCAACTCAGTAACAGCCAGCACTTTCTGTGTGGTTTCTGCGTAATTAACACCAGCACTAGACCTTTTCATTTGTGCTACTCAAGCTTAGGGCCTTTTGAGGGTGTCCACAGGGGAGCAGCCCTCACCCTTTGCCTGTGGCCTGCGAGCTACAGCTTATGCTTAGATCTGCGTGCCATCTGTTAATGGCAGAGGGAGTAAAACTTGAGCTAACTTTTTCTTGACTGCCAGAGAATGCAAGAGATCAAATCCACCAGCATGAGATGAGCAAATTATTACTTAAAGAAAAAAAAAATCTAACCTAGCAATTCAGACCAATTGCCTCATTTTCCATATCAGAATTTTGCCTCATAAAAAGTAGTTTTCATTCAGGACTTAAATGGCATGAAAGCACCAGCTTAGGTGGTAACTTGAATGGACCAAAGGGATATTGTTTTTTTGAAGGATTGAGCTTCAGCATCCACTTCACTCTATTTTAGAACTATGCCAGAGATGAGCCACATGCCAGCTCCTGGCTGCCCAGAGGCTACAGCCAGCCCCCATAGGAACACAAGATTTAAGGCTGAATTTTTCTCTCTAATCACTTTCCCTGGCTTTTTTTTTTTGGCTCAGATTAAACTCATATGAATATTATAAAAGCCAATCTTCATAATGATGAAAGGCATATATGAAAGTGTCAAAGAGAGGCTGTAGCACATAATGCTTTTGTTTGTTGTGATTGTGTGAGAATTTAGTCATTAAGAGTTTCCCAACAACATTTAAAAGGAAAGATTAATTATATATAAAAAGACATTTTCCTTCAGATGGATTCGACTAGTCTAGAGGCAAAGAACTATTGCCATATTTTTTACCTCTTCTCTGAAAAACCAATTAAACTTACGAGACAATTCAATTCTATCCAAAATATGGAGTTTTTTTCCTGCTTCAAACTAACTATAATGTTAGAGATGCAAAAAGGCAGGTCAGTTCAAATCCTTCATTGATATAAGAAGGTTATATGAAATCATAGGTTCCCTAACTGGGGCCATGAAAATCTCCAAAAATCCTCCCCCAAAAGATTATTATCCCTGAAATTATTTGCAATTCTTTTTTAACCTAATAGGAATCAATCGATTGCTAAAGGATTTCAAATCTTTCAAAATGTGGGTACCATAGAGAAAATAATTAAAGGAGTCTTGGTTGATGAAAATTTGGGAACCACAAAACCAGAGATTCTTTAATACTTCTCGCAGATTTGTGATTCTCTGATACAAGTGTCCTGGCCTAGAAGAGGTAGTAGCATTGGCAAAAAGCTCCAGAGTTTGTACTCCATACGTGTTATATACACTTTTCCATAATGATATGTTCTCAAGGGACTTTTGTTAAATGTATCCAAACAAACGAGTTACCAAGGCTCTAATAAATTTGGAAAGAAGTAGTATGAAACAGCACTGTTTGCCTCCAAAATGTACTTACTATCCATTCAAAAGAGCTAAAAAATACACTCTCCCTGCGTTGGTCCTGACAGAGGCTGCTTGAAGACAGCAGGGATGCACTGTGATGGCACTAGGTAAACGGCGTGCCCCTGGCTGCAGTGATGGCCCATGCCGGACAGCTGGCTCTTCAGCCGTTTCACCAGTCTCTGATGTGGATGTACAGGTTACAACAAATGTTCTGTCTTTTAAAAATGAAACTTTCCTGCTTTCTGTTTATTACTACCTGTAACTAGCAAGGTTCACTACACAGTACTAAACGATTATCTTGTAGACTCCTATTAAAAGTATTTAGCGGAAAACTAAATACAAGGAGATAAAGAGAAAGGCTATAAGAAATATCCTAAATTTTCTCTCCTCAAAACGCTGAAGATTTTGGTAGATTTTTTGGGGGGATGATCAGAGATTTACAAATTCAACATGTAATTATCTTATATAGTTCTTCGTAATTACATTAGACACAAATATTATAATTTTTTACAAACTCTCAACCCTAGGAAAAATCTTAAAGATTTTCTCTTGAGATTTGGGTGAAAGATGAAATGACGACAAAGGATGAAATAAAAGCCCTTTAATGTATTGTTTGTTTTCTTGAAATACATATCAGCCCTTGTACAGTATCTAACCTTATAACTTACCAGGGCTCTGAAGAGTAAAAAAGATAAAAATGGCATTGCCTAACAACCTAAATTTACTAAAGTAAGCATGTAAGTCTTCTGAGTATAAGACAGAGGAGCCTCTAAAGTTAGGATACCTTTTAACAGCTAAGGCAGCTCAATGTAAAAGGCCACCTGCTTCAGCCAACAACCACACGATTTAGTGGAATTAAACTATTCCTGTGCAGTTCAACCTTGGAAAAAGTGCATAGCTGTGAAAACACCATTTACTGACTACCGAGAGTTTGACTTAATATAAGCTGTTCAGACCACATGAAATCTGCAATGCACTGTTAGATCTTTACAAATTTCATGAAATCTTTTTCGGATATCCAAAAAATCCTGAACTGCTTGAATCTTTTGTATCCTAGCACTGGGGACTGACCCATAATCTCTTTCCCAGCCAGGATACCAAGTCTGGACCCAACCTTGTCACTGATTCCGGCAGCTGCTTCAATTCACCAGAGGGGATGGCAGCAATCCTACTTCTAAAAGAACACCACAAGGGCTTACGTTCGTGAGGCCTTGAAGAGAGCCTGAAAGGAAGGTCAAAGGTGAAGAAAAGATAAAGTGCCAAACAAGGAGATCAGTAACGTAGGGTCTTCTTGATGAAATCCTAATGTCTGATTCTTCAGGGTGCAAACATCATAATTGCATTTCCAAAATAGCCCCAGTTTCGTTGGTGTTTGTGTGTGCATGTGTGCCTTGTTTATGGGTTTGTGTTTGTGTTTGCGTGTGAGCGCGTTCGTGTGCACAATATGGATTTTGTTTTGTTTTGTTTTTAGGTCGGATCACTGTGCATCTAAAAGCCTTATTCAGTTGTCCTTGTCCAGAGTACTTTGTCTTACACAGGCCGCATTACTCTTGTAAACAGAGGCTGCATCAAAGTGAGAGCAGAGAGAGTCACATCAGTGGATTAAGGCCTTCTGCATGATAAAGTAGCTACCTAGGGGGGGATAAACTTAATATGTGAAAGAATGTTATTGAGAGGAATAAAGTACCAAAACTCTGTCATTCTCTTCGTAATATCCTAATCTAATGCCTGACACTGGGGCCTTAGGCCAGGGTTAGTGTTAATCAATGAAACACCCATCTGTGTTCCCTGTCCTTACCGCTATTTAAAACTAGCCTAAACTCAATTATTGTCCCTTAGAGACCAAGATCGGATATTAAGTTGATTGAAAGGAACTGTGTTCCACACAGAAATCCCAGCGTTAAAATGCAGAGATGGCAACATCACTAACAAAATTTCAGCTAACCAGAAATTAAATGCTAATTCTTAGAACATGAAAAACTTGCATAGATTAAAGCTTGTTAAAAATCCGTATTTGAAAATAGCTAAATTCTGGTAAACCCAGGAATCAGTCCAGAGTAAGTTATGCTTTAAAGATAAAATAGATTGTGTATAACAGAATAAATACACAAGGGTGATGATATTAAGTGCAAACATGGATTCAGATCTTAGGCCAGAAGAGAATAAGAGATCAACATTCTCAAATTCACGATAATTGCTAGAATCATGATAACTTTTGAAAAGACATTTAATTTATTCCTTGAATAACTAAAAGGTATTATCCAATCTGCCTTTTCATGATTAAATTAAAAGGTATTTTTAAAAAGCGAAAGAGGCAAGGAGGAGAGGGCAAGAAAGAGGCACAATCCTCCTGCTCAAGGATGCCCATAATTGCCTTATTAATACTCGAGTATAAAATGACAGCTTTCCCCAGTTTTGTTCTTTTCTACTTTATTTTATGCCTAGGTTTAATGGCAGATTGCTTTAAACAGAGCAAATTCTTTAAAACCAGGTCTCGTGCCATGGATATACGATAGGTATTGAATGTCTCTTTGAGAAATTTTGAAATAGACAGAAAAACAGCTCTTTTAATATATAAGACAGTTAATCTAAAGATGAGTAAATGTGCTTTTATTATACTTCTTGAGTCTATATAGATTTATATAAAGCCATTGCATACTAGAAAATAATTATAATAAAATTATAATTCAGAAGCTCACCTGATAACTACTGATACAAGAGAATTCTCATTCTTTGTTAGAATACTAGCCGTACTAATTAATACCAACTACTAATTAAAACAGGCATTATTATAGCTTTACAATAGACGAACATGTCAATAGAACAGAATAGATGGCTCAGAAATAAATTGTATGAGGACGTAATAGATGATGGAGGAGAAATAACAAGTCAGTAGAGGAGAGGAACACTCACTCTATAAATAGTGCTATTACCCATTGAGAAAAGAAGCCAGTTTAGTCATCGTCTTGTACCATGTACCCAAATAAACTCCAAGTGAATAAAAAAAGTTTGTTTGTTTTTAAAAATTAATCTATCAAAAAAGAGAAGAAATAGTATCAAATATCAAAGGTTTTAGAGAGAGAACATTCTAAGCTTAAAAAATAAAAAATTATAAAGTAAAAGCTGTTTGGGTTAATTACATATAAATTTTAAATCATTCAAAAGAATTAAAATTGGAAAGTAAATAGCAAACTGGGGAAATACAAATAGCAAAAATTACATATGAAAGGCCTAATATCTTATTCATTGATATGAAAGAACTATAAACTCCTGTAGAACACAAAGCAGTGAGATATTTTTCAGTTCTCTAATTGTAACTTAGAATTCTCTTTAGTCACGGCCCAAACTCATCTAAATGAATATTAACACCATGGGCAAATACAGATTAATTTTTAGATGCCCTGCTTGTGCCTGATCTCATTGACCGACTCTCTCAAACAATAGCCGTGAGGTTGGATGCCAAAGAGTCTGTGCATCTGTTTTCAACAGTTCAAAACCATTTATCCTCGGCTATCCATTTTTTTGCTTTGGTTAATGTTAACAAGTATCTGACTCTTGCAGCAACCAGCAGCTGGCCAACGGGTTAACTTTTTGCACTTTTTCATAGGGAGATGAAGTAACTTAGAAGAAAGAGAGTTCAAAGGACACTTGGAAATTTCACCTAACAGCTTTGCCTGTAAAGTTTTAGGAAGTTCAGCCAAGTCTCCTCGATCCCCTGCTTCAAATAAAATTTCTCATTGATATCCACTCAAGCGGTCAGGCACTCAGAAAACCAAGAGAGTAGATAAAAGACACGTTCCAACATGCTGATATTAATATACAAAATTATAACTTCAACCATCTTACTATAATTTCAGAGAACAGTGCAGAATAGTGTGATCCTGTTTACATATAACAAATAGGAAAATGGCCTTTGTAAATGACAGTTATTCAAACACAGCCAACATGAGGGCACAGTACCATGTGTCAGCATCAGAGAGGGAAACGGTTCCAAAGTCAAGAGCATCTGAAATAGCCTCCAAATGTCAGACTGAAAAAAAATGAAAGAAGAAGATTGTTATCTTTCAGGGACTGAAGTGGGAGCTGAAGTGCTCTCCCTCAATTAGGCAAAGTATGGTGCAGCTGATTAACCTGAATGTCTCCTTGGTAACCCAAGAATTACACTGTAAATGAAATATGTCCGATGATAGGTACCTTTAATCAGACAAGAGCCACATGAGCATTTTGAGCAAGAGAGACATAAATCTTGGGTTTCTGGCACTTTAATCATTCATGAAATAACAGCCTTTTTTGACAAGAGGCAAGCATGACCATTAGTTATTAAATAAGCAGTAACAGAACATGTGCTTTAGTGTAACCATGAAACAGCCAAGCCTCGACTCCAGGCTTGATAGTTATAAAACAGTGCCTATGGAATATAGCTATTATAATTTTGACTGACATATATAAAGCAGAGATTATTAAAATGCTTCGTAATTTTTCATGGGGTCTATGTTTTAAAATACTGTGTTGTAAGAAATCAAAGAAAAAGTATTGCTTTTCTTCATTAAAACCCTCCACACGGAAAAGTATCCTCAATAGTATTTGTTGCATTGACATTCTTTCTCTGTACATTATCCATTCCTCAAAGCAGTTCCAAACAACAGATAAAGTATAAATCATGCAGTGTGTGTGTGTGTGTGTGTGTGTGTGTGTGTGTGTGTGTGTGCTGCGATTTTCCCCTTATAATAGAACCAGTATCACAGATTTTTTAAAAAATTAAATATTAGGCTCCATTCCTTTCTCATGTTTCTGTTCAATTCTTCAAGTCTCTCTTGGCCTTCCTTGGTGCTGGGAGCACTAATAAACATTTGAAAACTAAATGAAGCTTTTAAAGTGCTCAAAACTGCCTTCAGGACATACTTGTGACCATCATCTTGAACTCGAGTCTAAAGAGTAAAGTCCTAAGGCCATATTTAGAGCTTTAAAGACACATTTTAAAATTGATGGTGAGTCTTTTAAAACCTGTGATCAGGTGAGGAGGGAAAGGTCAGCCATTCATCCTTCTTTGTGTCTATGACTTTGCCAAGGGACATTCCTTCCAGAGACCTCACAACCTTTGGTTCTGTTAAAGAAAGAGATGAACTGACAGGCAGACAGACAAACATATACCCAATTCCCTTCTCTCTTTAGGATATTTCTCTTATCCTTTTAACCCCTGATCATATATTACCCTAAGAAGTGTTTCTCAAAGTGTATTCTGGAGAATTCTCCATGAGATATTTATAAGATAGCTTCATCAAAATGAAATCCTGGGTTAAACAAAGATTAATATGTTTCTTTAGTAAGGACTTTCTGAAACCTTTTGTGCTAATACTCCTCGGCCTCCTGCCAGACATTGATTATCCAGGAGAAATAACTAGCCATGGTCCAGGTCATCAGGGAGGAAGATTTCAGACAGCTCTCTCACATGTGTAGGTTAAAATCTAATCCTGCATTTTATCTGGCAATTTGTTTTCCAGGATCTTTGGATATCCTTAGCACAACAGACGTGGGATGTGGTGGGTATCGATATCTCCGATTATCTCTGCAATTTTACTTGTGTTTAGTATCACCTTTTCCACAGTTCAGGCTTTAAAAAAAAAAAAAGGCAAGTCCTCTTCTCACCCTTAAAGCCAGTTGTTGTCAAACCTTCACAATCTTTATCTCACGTCCATGCTTATGTCCTAGTCCTCGTTTACACTTTTAGTTCTTCTCACCTAGACCAATATCACCTATTAACTAGTCCCCCTGTCTCAAGGCCTCCACCTCCCCTAAGTACAGACACACACACTTCTACTCTTATATACAACATCTAAGATATCCTACACACCACTCCCAGAGTTTTCTTAGTCTTTTACTTTGATGTTCAGACCTCAAAGATCTGACTCCAAAAGCCAGTGTTTCCAATCTTATCTCATGACAGCAGTCCTCCCCACCCCTCCTCTGGCTTTTACTCCCTAAGTTTCAGCAACATCAATCTACCTAAGAACCACAAACTTGCCAGGAGAGCCTTTGCCCCAGGCATGCCAAGTGAAATATCCATTTTTCCAGCTTAAATCCCAAAACTTGCATGAAGTCTCTCCTGACCCTAACATTCAGAGTTACCTTCTTTTCCTGTGCTCCTATAGCACTTTCCTTGTATTTCTAGCCTAGCACTTATCACAGTCTACCCTGTATTCAAAGCTTTTTGCATATTTGTCAGTCTCACCTCCTACCTGGTGAGATGCTGAAAAACAAAGATCATATCTTTTTATATCGCCGTAGCATCTGGTACCAGACACATAGTAGGCACTCATTACATGTTTGTTGAACTAATTGGAAACAAATGAGACTAGAAAGACCTTGGTTCCAAATGGGATTTATAATACGGTTGCAAGCAGTCACCATTAGCATGAAAACAACTTCTCCAAGGCTGACCAGAGATGCCCACCCAGACATATGCTGATAAATTCAAGTGCTATAGAGGGAGTAGTTAGGTTCACTTAAATAAATAACAACACGCTTTAAAAACTAATGTGCCTTTTCGGTTGGAATAGATGTCTTTAGTGCCCATGTATTCTTCAGAAAACATTGGGGGAAAGAAATAGAAGCAATGTATCAAGAGCCAATTGAAACCAACCAATAATTAGATTTCAACTGCTTACACGTGCAACGATGTATTGCACATAGGGTCATTGTTGCTTTCTGCTTTAATCACCTACAAATTGAAATAGTCCATATGATCCTCTTATGAAAGATTTTACACATACGTTGTGGCAGTGATAGCTAATTTTTCCCAATATCCACTCTCCCCCTCTTTTCCTTAATAAAAATCCTCTTTGTAGTTTTAGCTAGCCCCAACTAGGTACAATCTTTTCAAGCATTCCATTAAAGTAGATGTGGCCTTAAAGTTAATTCTGGCCAATAAGATTTAAGCAAAAGTAATTTGTACAACTTCTGGGTCATGCCCTTACAAGGAAACAGCTTACCCTCCACGTCCTCTATCCCACTCCCTGTGGGGAAAGGCCTTGGTATGATGATGGTGAGCCTGCCCAGGGGATGAGGCCAACACCCTGATGGGTAGGGGCACAGTATCATAGAAAGAATCTGGGTGTTTACTGCCTCATGGAATAAAGCTATCTTAATTCTCTGAATAGCTACTAGCTCAAACTTTCACATGAGAGAAATAACTTTGCTATTTTGTTTAACATTCATTATGTCAGTTTCTGATAAAGTAGCCTAACTCACATCTGACCACACAAACACCCATACATATGTTCATGGCACATGATCTCTGAAAGTGACATCTCTTACCAGAAGGGGTACAGCATGAACAACACATGGGTGTGGGGCTATTTACCAGATTAGTCAGTTGTCCCCAAAGGAGAGAACAAAGCCCAAGAGAAAGGAGAGTAGCACAGGTGTATTTTGATGCTAGAGAGGAATCTAATAAAAAACAAAAAAAAAAACAGGAGGATGGGCTCTTAGTGCAGGGCACTCTATATGCTCTAGAAAAAACATATGGACGAAAAGAAAGAAGGAGCAAGAATGTAAAAGTTGGAAGCAAGTTAACCCACTACATTGAGAGCTCCTTGAAGGAAGTGATTATATTTTTTTTCTAATCTTCCTGTACATCATAGGCAAACAGTAAATGTTGTTTAACTAGTAGAAAAAACAAATGAATAACCAACTGATAGTGGCAGATCAATTTTCTAGTTCAATACTTAATTTTCGATTAATAACTCATTCATCACAATTATCTCAACAGGAGCTTTAAAAAAAAAAAAACCTATAAGATACTTTTGAATGTGCTGCACACCTGGGTAGCAATGAAATCCTCAAGTGTCTACCTGACAGAGCAATAGCAGGAAGCAACAGGGAACAGCCAGAAAGGTAGCAGATGCCAAAATTAGGAGGCAGTTTACACTCTTCCAGACGAAGAACTGTAAAAGGAGTGATGGATTGCAGCACAAAGAGAAACCTTTAACTAGGTTTTGCTCGGCATGGCATCAAGTAAGTAGCATCAACTGCATTCAGTGGAGTAAAAAAAGTATCTGTACGCTGAGATGTCAGCTTATAAAAGTGTCAGTCTCTAAAATAAATCAAGTAGCAAATGGAAAACATATAAATAACTATACTTGATGTCAGCGACACAAAGCAAGAAAAAAGCCATCTTAAAAGAATTTTCCTTGTTAACCACATAGTAAGTTGGGCTTAGCTATAATGTTTTCTAGATTAGCAAATAAAGTTTTCCAGTTTTATATAAAGTAGGTTCTGTTTGCAGGGTCTGGTGGAGAGGGCATTGATGGGAAAAGCCAAAATCCAGCCTTTTGCCTTAATTCTATTAATATAACACAACCTATGTCTCTCAATAATTTTTACCTAATTTTCTTCATAAAAGGGAGACAGAGAAGTGAGTTCTTTCCTTTTCTGTGTTGCATCTCATCTGCTCACATAGTTTAAGACCCTGATAATGACACCACACTCGTAAGCTCAGATTCTGGGGGTAAGATCAAACCGTTGTCTAGAGAATAAAGGACACGACTTTAAGGAGACTAGGAAGGGTCCACCACCTCACAAGTACACCTAACCGTCTGCTCAATAGTGCTGAAAGGTCCTTCAACATGAGTCTTACATTCTATCACATAAAATGCAAATGTCCCTGATGGAGACATTGCGCAGACCTGAGGAGCAGATGAGACCATTAGCTTTAGGGTCAAGAGATCAGGTTCAAATCCTAGGGTTACCCTTTACTAAGTGTGTGATTTCAATTAAGTCTTAGTTTTCCTCATTTGTAAAATGTGGGAGGGGGGTTAGATCTGGAATATCTGTAGGTCAACTGAGAGAAATAAGGGATAGATACAGGTTACCTATTGCACAGATAAGAAAATGGTTTTTTCCGAGCATGAGTAGGGACAGAGCCTTGGCAACCAAATAGAAATCCTACTTGTCTACAGATGGGTAAGAGGAGGAATAATCTTATAAATATTGCAGAATCAGAAGAGCTTAGTTTATTTCCTTATCTGTGCTCCCAACTCTGAAATCTTGCTCTTCAGGGTCCTCTGTAGTCAATGGGAAGACTTATTCAAACTTCAAGGGAATCTTGATATTGAACCTCACTTATATCTACTTGATTACTTTAGCTTTGAGTTACTTCCAAAAATTGTGTGGCATCATATTTGAAAGAGTGAAAATAGGGAATCCAAGAATTAAGAATGTTTATCTTCCATTCCCACTGCCTTACTCTCCCTAAAGAATCATATTTGCTACAAATTCTCTAAGTGCCTACATTACATAAGATTCACTGAAATGACCACTTTACGATATTAATTCATGAGAATATTTCCTACTCAAGTGATTTAAATCCTGAATTTTCAGCTGCATTTGAAAGAAGCACTTGGGATTAAATTAGTTATATGGCTATTTCTGAAAGACATACCTATATTTATATCCTCCTTACTTAAAAATATATGCTTCTATAAAATTATCACCTCCAGTGATCTGATCTTATTCTGTCAAATGGCTCTTATTATAGAATGTTCCCTTCAGGATCCTTTAATTATGACCCAATTCTCTTTCTTGGGCCTTCTTCTAAACTAATAATCCAAACAACTATAATTAGAAAATTTTCTAGGCTGAATATTCAAGATAGTTACAAGGTCACCTACTGCAAATAAAGCAATTATTTAATGGTGAATAATTTGACTGGCTCAGGCCAACAGATTCTTCAATAACATTCCTAAATTATTATCTTCTTTCCTAAACATGTATTTTCTTTCATGCAAATGTTCTACTAGTACTACCTCTGTCTTGCTATAACTGAGCAATTCTCTATAGGTAACAAGAAATCAATGCATTATGCATGTTGTATTGCTCTAATAAATAAAAGGATTAGCTTGTTTACAGTTACTAGTGTGGTCTGTTAATTTGGCATTTCATCTGGTTGTTTGACTGCAGAGACTAAAAGGGAGCCTGCTTTCATTTTTCTTTTTCTAAAAACATAAAAGGAACAGACTAATTTCTCAACTATCCAACTTTAGCAATTGAAATGAAAAATATGAATGCAGGCCTTTGCTTTTTCTTCTCAGTCCATTCAGCATCATTGCTGGTTTTTTTCATGGATGAACATCATCTTGGTTAGTTACATGATTATTTATTATTATGACTCTCACGACTTGCAGACAAATACTTTCCTTAGTGGAAAAGAAAAGAAAAGAAAAGAAAAGAAAAGAAAAGAAAAGAAAAGAAAAGAAAAGAAAAGAAAAGAAAAGAAAAGAAAAGGAAAGTCAAGGTAAAACTATAATTTCAAAAACAAAGTCTTGATCATAATATTCACAACCTTAACCTTGGAAAGAAAGAGCTCCTTTTTTTCTGAGCCTTCTAGAAAGAGGAGGCTGCTTAAGATGTCTTTAAAATGTGCTTCATGAAATTTGGTAATATTATGATGTTCATTCCTAAAACCTCCAGAAAATTTCCTGTTGCAGTCTAATTCAAATATAAATTTCACTCTATATAATAAATTTTTCAAACATGTTATTATTCCTTTAATTTTTTTCATCTGTTGTTTACTTTTTCCACTCCTTCAAAAAGCTTTTGTGGACTTTCTTATGACACTACATCTACAATGACCTTCTTTTCTTTGTATAATGCTTTAACATTTCTCCCATAAGATCTTTCCAGAACTACTAGAATACACCCAACGCATAACCAAAGAACAAGTTGCCACCTGCAATAAGAAAGAATGACCCTTCGAGTCCCTTTCAACCAAAGATCTGTAATTTCTTGGTTTCATTTATGTGCCTAGGCCTTGAACTAGGGCTAAAGCCAGTGGGACAGAACAAATTTGTTGAAATTAAAGTCACCAGTAAAAAACTAAGGATAATGTCCAATGAGATACTTATGACACAGAGAATTATTATCACATTGCCTTCATGTGTCATATGCCTGTAATATTTTCTGAATGAAAGAAAGGGCCACCAAAAAAGGCCAGCATTCATACTACTTTGAACTGCTTTGCGTTTGGCATGAAACTTGCAAACCTCAGTTCCTAAAATATTTAAGGGAATGAAGAGGAATTTTCCACTCAAATGGCTAACCTTGTAATCATCTCTTTGTTCTGCTTCTGTAGATCTGCTTGCCACATAGGCCAAAGGGCAGGGTGACCTTGAGATCAACTGAAGACTCACCCTGCCCTTTGCTCGTTCTGTCTAGATAACAGATGTATTGTGGATAAGCCCTATAAAAATAGGTTACCTCTGAGTTTGGGGCTCAGATCTTCAGAGCGCTAGCTCTTCTGAGAGCACTCCCACCCTGCGGCGTAATAAACCTGAGTTCTCCAACTCTCCAAGTATGCTTGATTTCTCACCAGTCTGATTTTTCTGCAACAGGAAAAGGAAAAAATAAATCCTACATCTTTTCTACAAGCTATCTAATACTTTGAGTTAAGTCAAGCTATCTGATACTTGTACCTCCTCCCTTAACCCAGTTTGGATGACAAGAAAAGGATAAGAAGCGAATACCTGTCCACATCTGACACAAGCCAACAGAGCTAGTATTTATTGAATGTTCATTATATTGCAGACATAAGGTCAGGGCTTCAAAGGCATTACCTCATTTATCCTCAAGCAACCCTGTGAAGTGGCTACAGTTTTATCCTCATTTTACAAATGATGGAACAGAGACTTGGAGAAGTCAGGTACTTTGCTCCATGACAAACAGTAAAAGAAGTAGAGCCCCTAAATCGAGGCCTATCCACTCCAGAACCCAAGCTCTAACCACACTTTAAAACTAAATGACTCTAAATTTTGAAACTAATATCCAAAGGATTTATTATGAGTTCATCCCAGTTGTTGGTCAATGTTAATCACATCTTTTCAGCTTAGGCCAGAGCTCAGTATATAATCTATAAATTAGAGCATTATGAGGAAACCTTCCCTGCATAATTATCCAAGCAAATCCAGCATAAACCCAGCTGCCAGGAATAGTGGGCCATCATATAAATCCAACACCAAACACGATCCTCATGTTTTGCCAGCCATATGACCCTGTACATATGGCAGCCTTGCTCCCTAGCAGGAGAAACATAGGGGGAAACAACTTGAATGATGAAAAACAGCAGGAATTTAAATACTTCCACTCAGACAGCAGGTAGCTTGTTACCTGAAATGCCCAGGATCCATCACTTGGCAATGAGAGTACGAATACCAGACGTGACTTCAGAAACACAGCAGAAAATACCACTGTGTACAAAAATTAATGGTAGAGAGAGACATTTTGTTTCAGATCTGAGGTATCTATAGTAAGTATATACTCCTCCATCTTATGACTTCTTTATAATAATAAGCTCAAAATTTTTCTCAAAAAATTTGAACAGGTCCAGATCCCTTTCTCTCCTACCACTTCAGAGAGCTACAACACAGCAGGGCCTAAGGGATTCTCAGCAAGCAACAGAGAATTGTCGATATGTTGGCATTACATGGGGCTATAAAAAAAAACTCCTGATTCAACTCACTAGCTTCCCAGGAAACTGAAGAAGGGCATTCCTATTGGTGACAATTTGCCTGTTAACCAGGAAATTTGATTAGTAAGAAAACTTGATGACTTAGGGCTAAGTAACACCATAACTCAGCTATTTATGTTCTCTCTCTCTCTCTCTCTCTCTCTCTCTCTCTCTCTCTCTCTCTCTCTTTTTCTTCCTCTGTCTCTCTGCTTCTCTGCCTCTCTCTCTCTTTCTTTTACTCCCTCCCTCCCTCCCTTTTTGCCCTCCTGCAAGCAACAGTAAACCAATCAATAAAATTATCTTATTTCTACAAAGAACTTTGACAGGATTATTACCAACCACTAAAAGCTCAGAAAATGCTGTAAATTCGGTTTCCAATTTTGAAGGTTTTGCATATCATTCATTTGCAGCTTATTCACTTGAACAAAGGATAGTTGAGGACTGTGATCTCCATTAGAGTTACCAAAAGCATTAAAGAGCTATAAAACATCAGAGCAAAAGAAGAAAAGTGTCTCCTGCCAATCATCTCCTTCACTGTAGAGATAAATGTGGCCCTGCCTTGTGATAGATGTTGAGGGATATTGTGGTTGTGTTATTGAGTGAAGGAGTATTATTGTTGTAAAAGAGGTTTAGGTTTGGTTGATTTGACTGAGAGGAATAGAACGTCACTCAAAACTGACTCAAGGAAACGTTGGGGAGGTGACAAGTAAGTTAATGTAAGGATACGTTGGAGTAATAACAAGGATAGTGATCTTAAAGGAATCCAAGAAGTAGAGCAGAATTACTGGGGATAATTCCTCGGGGATCTGGGGAAGGGCTCATCTCTAATTCATACTGGCCTGTGGCTCTCCTCTCTCTCTCTGCCAGCTTCCTTGGCTTTCCTCAGCCTGCACATGGCCCATCATTGCCTTTCTCTACCTCAAGACATTTCTTAATGCATCCTGTTTTGTTCAACCTTCTCGCCAGCAACTTGTTCCGTTCCCCCCACCCCCAAAATCCAATTGCCCAGTACAATTTTTGGATCTGGTCTCAGGTCTCTCCCATGATCTTCTCCTGATATCTAGCTAAAATAAATCTGTCTTTATAGAAAGCACAAGAGTAACTTTAGCTAGATATCTGCTTAGGAGGTGAGGGGCTGGGGAAAAGGAGGAGGTCCTTAATGCACTTCGTTGCCATTGTAAATGCTTTCTTTTTTCTTTATTTGATTTTGTAGTCCTACCTGATCTTTACCTAAATTGGTGAATTACCTATGCAATTCATTCAGAAGTAGGTATTACTTTTGACCTTAATCTACAACTTGGGACAAATAACTTCAGTTAGTCTATCTGTAAGTGAAAGAATATTCTTTAATTGCCCTTTTCTCTTCCATAAAATGATGAGGAGATACAATTAATTGTATCTTTCCCAGATCAGTTCCTGGAAAATCAGGTGAAAGTCTCTATAGGTAAGAGGAACTGCTGTTTCCTCATATCACTTGAAGGGTGGATTTTCTGGGATCTGAGTTTCTCTTCACTTCCACTGAGCACACTGGTGACGCCTCACACCCAGGTATACACATACCGAATATTCATTTCCTGACAGCTTCCCAGAATGAGCTCCCAAGATAAGAATGGAAAATAATATGAGCCCCAAATCTAGCTTCTTGTTCTACTAATTATTCCTCCTTTTTGCCTCTGTGATTTTGATGTGGGCAATCATTTGAGAGAAAAAAATGCACAGGAGGTTTTGAAATTCCTAAGTTTAAATAAAACGGACATACGTAATTAGAACATCAGATAGTATTTTCCAGGAGTCTAAACTAGTCTTGAATCTCAGTAATAAGCTCATGAAGCTAAAGCTTAGATCTATCCAGTGCTTTGAATGTTGGTATCTTTGGCTGGAGAAAGTTATGCTGATGAACTGTGAATGCTAACTGGTAATAATGATGATAATACTTCTTGTTGATTTAGTGCCAGATCTTGTTCAAAATTATTTCAGGACCATTAACTCATTGATCCTCTGAAAAGAAAGGAACATGATGGTTAGAGCTATATGGTAAGCTTGATGATTTTATAAACTCCTCTGCCCTCTACCTGAACATTGCAATTTTTGTATAGTGTGTTTTATAAAAGATGAAGTTTGTTAATCAAGAATACTAATTTAAAAATATATGTTGCTACCCAGGCTAACCATTGTCCATGTAGAAAGACAATCTTCATTGTCTTTCTGAACACTTTTGCTTCCTTAGCAAAGGGTTTAGGATTCTATAAATTACAAAGACCGATACCTTCACCCACCCCCATACTATCTTCCTACTTGTTCTAAGTACCTAGCCAACAAGCGAAGACAAAGTGAAGACTAACTAAGGGTTATTTTAAATCATATATAAAGAGGGTTTTAAAATAATGAAAAAAAATTACTATCCTCAGGACCAGAGATTTATGGAAAGCTTAAAGTTAGCAGAAAAAGATAAGAAATGGGCAAATATTTATTGACTATGTGCTATGTTTATATAAATCATATAAGTTATGAAAGATACAAAAGATAAGAAAAATTTATTTATGACTTCAAAATATGGGTAATCCTTATCACATTTAAACACCCCAATCAGTAAGCAATATCTAGATATACACACTACACACACACACGCACACACACACACACACACAGAGTCATAGACACTCCGTATGTGCATCCAAGATCATTTATTTCCAACCCCTGATTTCATCTACTTGAAGTGAAAAGTTAAACATTTTAGACAAAAAATAATTTAAAGATAGACATATAGCTTTCCACATTGACAAAAGATTTGTAAATGTTTTCTCAGTTATATTTGCATCTCCAGAGTCCCACACAGCCTCTAGTAAAGTGCCAATAATTGTACTTAAAAGGAATGAAATGAAGGAAGGTGAGGAGGAAGGAAAGGAAGATGGAGAGAGATGAGGAAGTCAAGGAAAGAGAAAAGAAAGGAAAGAAGGAAGAAAGAGATGACCTGGGAATTTCTAGACACAGTGCTATTTTTATTTTCAACCCATAATATGCATTCAAATGTTTCTTCATTTTATTTGCTGTATCTTCTTGATGTTGTCATTATTAAGACTTAACTCAACATTTCCAAAGTTATGACCTGACATCTGAGCCCGCTCTTCCCAGCTCACAGTCAAGGCTGCAAATGTCCTATACAATAACAGCTGCAGCTACTTTTCAGTGACCCAGGGATTCCTGCCAAGCTCCCACTCCCTACTTTTAATCTAAACCCTTGAAGCCTGGAGTGCTGGCTTGGTTCTATCCTGTTACTGCCTCCTGAGTCTGCCTCTTCTAGCTTCCTCAGAATGATGCTTCTGTTAGACTGCCTGGGTGGCTTTTGGGGGGGGGCTTCATCCTTGCCTCCAATCTTGCTAGGCTTCATGGTCAGTTCTACTCCAGGATCTGGAAAAGAGACCCTGGCTAGAGCCCCAGGTTCTCATTTTTCTGAGAGTGGAATTCCAAGTCCTGGTGTTTGTAAAAAACACATCTGGTGGGACCATGACTATTAAAAGGTGCCCCGTGGTCTCCATTACTTGGCTTGTGAGACCTCCCTGCCTTAATTTCATCAACAGGAAAACATAAATAATAAAAATAACATGAAATTCACACAGATGCTCTATCAAAAATTTAAAAATTTGTGAAAAGTGCTTCATAAATTGTAGATAGAGAATGACACAAATGTTAGTGATTTCTTAGAGCGTTCCTATGGAATTATATCTGGCAAAATAAATAAACAAACAAACAAACAAATAAACTAACTAACTAACTAACTAACTAACTAACTAACTCAATGCTCTGCCAAATTACACCTCATATCAAAACTAAAACTTCTAATGCCGGTGCTGTGACATAATGTAATATTATACCTACAGTGTTCATTATAAGATTGACTATTCTTTGTTTGGTTATTTATCTCATGCCTAACAGGAAAAAAAAAACAATGAGTTTTATGTTTACTCCTGTAGTTTGACAAGAGGCCAGAGGGAAGTTTTGAAAGAAAACGACAAATGCCATGAAAGGGGAGAGAATGCTATAAATAACATGGAAATGACTCCCAGAGACTATCTGCGACGTGGATGGAACTCTCACCATAACTCAGTGGCCGCGGCTCCAAGAGCAGCCCCAGCTCACGTGGGAGGTACGTGACGACGGGAACGTGTGGCTCCAACGAGGCCCGCTGTCCGTCACATGAAAATCTATGGTGTGGTCAGTGAGGTTTCTCGGTTTCTCACATGTTCTCAAAAAGAGATCCCACTGGTGGGTGGGGGATTATTTTTTTATGCTTTAACATCAACAGTAGTTAAAGCCACACATCAGAAAGCCCCGACAGCATCTCAGACCTAATTTTAGGCAGAGAAGAAACTCAAGAGTCCATTATTTCAGAGAGAAAACCCGCATCTGAGAGCACTCAGCAGCATCAGTACAGTTATTTCTGAGGTTAAACCAAATAAAACCTTCAAAAGTGTGAGTAACTGCCCTGAAATTTCTTTTCCTGTCAGGAGAACTAATACTAAATTAGATTTAGGATTGCAGATGTAAGAAATCACTGTGGAAACTTTCCCTCCTCTTTTTCCAAGAAATTCCTCATTGTAGACACTTAGATTAGAAGCATTGCGTCATTTCTGTTACGGGGTGCCCAAATTAGTTAAACTATCAAAACATACAGTCTTTAAAAGTAAAGCATATAATTTCTGTTACTCGGAGTCAGTTGTCAGGAGGGTAGATGCTAATGTGATCATGCAATATCTGCCTCATTATTTGTCAAGTGACATCTTCCTAGGTCTGCAGTGTACACGACAACGTCAGGTCAGGCCATGATTTACAGGTGAGAAGAATGTTCTAGATCTGTAAGACAAGCAATACTTTGCTTTTCAACATTTGCAGGGACTAAAGAATATGCAGAAAAGCCACAAAAAGCTCATGTATTCAACAAGCACTGATAGAGGTGAGGTACAAAGGGGTGAGGTAGCTTGCGTTGGGTCCCACAGTTAATAAATGGCCCAGCAGAGAGTCCAGCCCAGGTCTCTCTCCTCCCACAGCCTCATTTCTTTCTGCTACTTCACACCGTTGCTCCCTCAGGAATTTCACAAATTCCAAGGAGAGATAAGACAGAAAGTCACAATTACTTACCATTCTTTCATTTGTTCAGCAAGTATCTGCTACATCACACTCAAGCGACAAGCATTACCTGGAATACAAGGGAAAGAGGGATGTTGGCCAACAGGATGGACAAAGTGCTAGGAGTTTTCACACGAAGAAATCACAGGGATGCATTTGGTAGGCTTCGAACCGAAGATGCCGATTAAGATCCTTCCTGAAGGATAGGTTCACTAATGGAGATGGACCAGGGTGGGGGTTCGTATTAAGTAAAGTTAATGTGTTAATGCCGCAGAACAGAAAGAGTTCATCGGCTGGTTGCTAGGAGAGCCAAATGCCAAACACCAAGAATTCCAGTGGAGAAAGACTGGCCGTTTTATTATAAATAACAACCCCTAAGAGAAGGGGAAGCTAATGCTCAAAAGCCTGAACTCTCCTATCCAGGGTTCAGGGTGGGTTTTTAAGGATTTAGAGGGAACAGGTATGTAGATGTGTTGGCAGGGCAAGTTCTAATTGGAAGACCTTGGAGCTTGGCCTTTGATGGAAAGGGGGTAGGAACGCAGGATTTTTCTGCTTCTGAAAGGGTTCTGGTGTCCTGGTCCTTAGGTTCCGTATGTGTGTGTGTGTGTGTGTGTGGTGGGGTGAGATTTTGGTTCCGGGCGCAGCTGGAGGGCAGAGTTCTCTCCTCTACACATGCTTGGGCTGCATGACTTGCAATTTGGGGTCTGTTGTCTCTGAAAAGCAACTCAGTATCTTGTTAAACAAGACAGGACCATTTTGAGCTGGTTCTGCAGTTACATTAAGGGGTTTATAGAGAGGGTAATTTAAAATGTTTAAAAAATGCAGGCTGGAGCCAGGTCCTAGAAAGCATTAAATGCCAAAATAAGAAGTTAACATTTATTGCTTAGGCAATGGGAGCTCACTGAAGATGTTTGGCTAAGGAGTTACTTAATTGGAGCCATGCTTTAGAATGATGAGTCTAGAAGTGTGTGTGTGTGTGTGTGTGTGTGTGTGTGTGTGTGTGTGTGTGTATGTAGCTAAATGGTAAGAAAGAGCACAGAGGCCAGAAGAACAGGGCCAAAGTCCAGATGAGAGGTAAGAAACAGTGTGGCAGTGACAGTAAACTGGAAAAAAAGGAGGTACATGAGATACCTTATATGAATAAGGTAAGAAAATCTACTGCAACAATTTGTAATCAATGACCTCTAACAAATAACATTCTCTAGAAATATAACTAAGTATAAATATAAACATCCATTTTGATGAGTCTCTGACATCTCCAGCAGCTCCACAGTCCCTCAAAAAGCTGCCTGAATATAGAAAATACCAAATATCCAGGCTCAGTGTCACCTCAGAATTTGTCCCTAAACATGACTCACTCTCGGCCACATAGGTGCCACCTCTTGCTCTGAGACAGAAAAGAGCAATGATTCCTTCACTCAGATATATAATGCCGCAGGGTCAGGATTAAAGAAAGATTTTTATTTAAAGCCGCAAAGGCATATACATGCTAAATCAAATAAGTAAAAGAGAAGGATAGATTCAGGGAAGGAGAACACTAGTAGAAAGGAAGGAGACAAAGAAGGGACAGTTCCATTTGGGCACTGAGCTATTTCTCCGGTAGGGTTGGCTGCACTAAATCATCTACTCTCCCTGACATTGAACCCCGCCTGACCACAGCATGCACTGAGAGGCAAGGAGATTTTTTCTTTCGTTTATGGATTCATGAATTTGTGGGGGCTAAAAATGTATTTTTCCTCCCACCTTCTAAATTTTTCTAGCTGAGCAAATAATCAAATTAACAGAGACAGATCAACAGGTGAAAATCAAATTTTAATATGCGTGCGTGGGGAATTCGTATGAGTATGAAAATTCCAAAGACATTGGGGCGAAATTGAATATATATATAATTTTGGACAAAGGAGAAAAGGGTGAAAGTGGAGTCTTAGATTTTAAAAGTGAAAATGGGCAATTTACAGGTAGTTGAGGAAAAGTGGGACACACATGGCAGGCAAATTCTTGCTTCAGTGGGACGCGGAGCGATCTAGTTATAAGCCTTCCTGTCTACCATACTTAATTCAAATTAGACAAAGGTGAATATGCTATGGTGCCCTTCTGAATCTCTTAGTCAGAACAGGGGGAGGGACAAGTTTCTTTCTGAGTCTTTTAGTTCTTAATAACCAACTTAAAATCGAAGTCCCAAACGTCAGTTTTAGGGTGGCAAAACTTTGGTCTCCTTCACATTCAAGCATCCCACAAATCTCTATGGAACATCGCTGTGGCTACATGCTGGGATTTGGTCCCCATGCTGAGAAGTCACAAGGTGATATCTGCCAACACACAGAATTAAGAGGGCAGCTGCAAAAGAGAGTGAGGCTACCTGGCTCAAATGGAGATGAAACCTGTGACTTGGCCCTAGAGCCTGAATCAAACTTGGGGAAGCCCATGACTCACACCAGACCAGGTCAGAGGTCTAGCCCTGGCAGGCTCAGATTACTAGCTCTTCCCTAAAACTAAAGAAGCACTCTGAGCTACTTCTTTGACCATTTTATTTCTACCACAGAAAGAGGAAGACAGCACAGGTAAACAGTGAAAGCCCCACTTCTCCTTTTCATAGCATCTTTCTAGAGTGGGCCGGACAGGGGTGTTCAGTCTTAAACAAGACAGGGGTGTGCAGTCTTAAACAATAAAGGAGTCAGTAGGAACTCTAACATACCAACAACAAGTTTATCCCAATGAAAAACATTAGCTTGCATAATAAATTTGGGGCAGAATTGTTCTGAGTGGTGTGAGTAGAAATGTTTTGCTGACTGCTGTTGAAATGGGTAACAGACTTTGCATATTATATCACCATTTTTTGTTGTATTTCACATGCAGTGTTTTTCTGCTCTTGACTTTGAGGTGTGAGGGGGAGGCTCTAATCATATGGCCTTGTGCAGATGCTCCATTTGCATTTCTATTAATCCAGGCCCTCCTGGAGATGCTCGAGCAGAGACACAGCATGCTTTGTGTTTGAACTTGTGAGAACCCATACCACCGCTTAATAACTTAATACATATGTATAGCCTCCCTAAGACAGCCCACTAGGAGGCAGAAGCAGGAGGAGGTGCTACCAGCTTGCAGACTGCAGGGCTCTACGGAAATGTGTTCTGACAGGAAGGAGCACCTTGCTCAGCAGAGTTCCTGTGCTTTAATCCCATGCAGCCAATCCACCTGCTCGGTTAGGGAAACCTATTTTTTAAGCTTGTACCTGAAGCATTAGTTCTCAAACAGTGATCAGAAATACCCAGTTGTGGCCAATGGCTCATTGCAATACTCAACTTTGTAACATGGTGATGGCTGTTCCTTTGTTTCTGGCATGAATAAAGTAACACAAAAAATTTTAAAGCAGATGATATAGAAAAGCAGAATGGTGTAGTGTTGAAAGCGTTGGCTCTACAATCGGGCAGACCTTTTTTTTGAACCTCAGCTCCACCTCTTACTAGTTAGGTGACCTTAATATATCACTCAACTTTTTTGAGCCTTAGTTTTCTCATCCAACTAATAGGGATAGTGCCTGCTTTACAGGGTCATGAGAACTAAAAGAAATAATACACAGGGAGTACCTACCATGGATGGGATATTTAATAAGTTGAGGCTATTATTATTACATCATTTTATTGCCAGTGCATAACTTGATGATTTTGACAGTTAATTTATTCACGGACTGTTTTGAGGGGCCAATTAAGGAAGGGCAGGATGGGGGAAAGTGAGTGGCTCTGTCGAGGGATTTTTTTCCCTGTTAGAGTGACACACAAGCCAAACCGGTTCTGAGGAAACTCCTCTCTGAGAAGTCTGTGAAAAAAATATACACTTCGTTATTTTAAAATAGATTTAGGGTTTCCGTGTGCCTTTTGCATTTTATGTTGGGAACATCTATGAATTGGCAAGCATGAATGAAAACCACTCAGAGTTTTCAGAAACCTCCAAAGGAAATCCAGCATAGCGGCCTCTGTGTCAATCCTCATTTCTGCTAAATATCACAAGAATTACTTTCACCTGATGAGATGACATAGCATTCCAAATAGAAATCTCACCACCTGTTAGGATGTCTCTAAGATCACACGAATAAGAAATCTTCCTTCCTTTGCTCTCCCCACGAACCCTGAAATAACCTGGAAATTACAGAAGTCAGAATTACAGATTCTTGTTTCCATCATCAGTTTTTTCCCCCAAGTTTTGGTGTCATATTTTTAGGGTCTAACGCATTGTGTACATTCATTTGATAAAAAGCCAATAGGTAGAATGATGAAATGGTGAAGATGATACTCTAACTGTGTAAATTAGCACCTACCTGGGCCCTTTCAGTACCTGCCTGCAAGGAGCAGAGAAGAAAGAATTTTAATGAAACTTAAATAGATGGCTGATGACACTTCTCCAGGTGACCCTCGACTAAATTGGCATTGCTAACATTAGGAGGGAAGAGAAGGGCCAAAGGAAAACATGACTACCTATAGTTTTTAAAATCTACCTACAAGAATCACTGTGTTCATCATAGGATTCTTTGCGAGACCTCATATATGTTAGATAGTCGATAACTATATGATGAGTAGTAATCTATTTCTCACAGGTAACTTCTTTTTCATCCAGGCTTGTGCCAGCCTTTGCTTTATTTATGCCAACTCTGAGCTTCAGTCAGTACCTCCTATGGTACTTGTGAACATTTTTAAACCATCCAAAAAAGTGACCAATAAGCTCATTTCTTCTCCCAGTACCCAATCATAAAAGAAATAAGAAAAGTTGGTAATGAAGACGCCTACATTTACGTCCAGTTTTATCCAAAAGTCAGAAGGTTGGTAATCCTTTTCTGATTTCAGTTTCATTCTGATTTCTTGGAAGTCAGCAACTTTGTACTGAAAAAATGAATTCCCTTTGCATAATATTAGTCTATTAGTCTACCCACGTCCACAAGCCCCTACTCTCTAGCATCATGATTTCTGCCAAAATAGCATTGCTCACTGTAGCAACTGTACCTATATAGCTTCTTTCTTAGAATAAGTTCAAGAAAGCTAAGAGAAAAACACAGCACTCAGCTTCAGAAATTCGAACCAAACCAAATGTGGGCTCTAGAGTCGGACCTCATGGGTTAAATTTCCAGCTCTAGCATTTACTAGCTGTTTATATTAAGCAAGTCATTTGTTGTCTTTACAACTCAGTGTCTTTTTTTATAAAATGGTGGTAATAATAGTAGCTACCCATAGAATTATTATGGTTATGAAATGGGTTAATACATATAAAGTTCCTGGAATGATGCTCAGCACATAGTAAGTGCTCGATTAATATTTTCTATCATTATTATCATTATTATTATTGTTACATTATTATTATTTTACAGATATCTATGATTCAGTCCTCTTCCTTCATATTAAGAATATTTTCTTGTCACTATTTTGTACATCACTTAAATTTATTTTGTAACAATCTAGAGGCATTTATTATTACCACATTTACTCCACATATAGGCCAAACGTCAAACCTTTAAAATTATTTTCTCCACACCAAGGTAACATTTGGATTTTCTAAAGTTGTTCTGAAGCGCCTCATTTTCTCCCTGTGACCTTCACACTCATACATACATAGAATTATTGTTGGTCCTTGTTATATACCAAGCAAGGATAAGTTTTGGCTTGCTGTTACTTAGTTAATATATTTAGTAAACAGCTAAATAGAGCTCTATGATTAAAGCTGTCAATTAATCAGAATCTATTTTTACTTACTTACTTGGAGAGTAGGGGAGAAGAAAGCTACACATATCTTAACCAGCGGAAGGTCCCAGGACAGGAGCTAGCCAGTATAAGAAAGCTTGCATGGAAATATCAGAGCGTAAGAGCAAAGTTGAATGAGAGCAGAAGATGAACAGAGAAAAGCAGAATGAGACTGAAGTTCAAAGTGGAGCATCCTGTGACAAAGCCAGACAGACAGCATTTTAACATTGACGGGATGTTTCAGAAGGCCTGTGTTCTGCCTTTCCTGTAAGCCATGCTTTGGAAAACTTAAGTTATTTCTTGGTTGTTTGGCCAAAGCCCAAGGAATCGAAGGATTCATTAGGAAGAAAGAAGGAAAGAAAGAAGAAAAGAAAGAAAAAAGGAAGAAGAGGGAAATATAAATTGCCTAGTACATATCCTGAGTTCAGTACAGTTTCAGTCTAATCTGCTGTTCTTTTTGCATATATAATTCATTATGAAAATAAAATGAATTCTCATAATGATGGCACCGAATCACAAGATCTTCACAGAGTGAAGATTAAAATAAATTATGCTATGACAATTAAAATGTGTTCACCACACCCTACTAAGGCAAAAAAATGATTGAAAATGTTTAAGCCACAAAAGTTAAAAAAAAGATTTCTAACTAAATCTAAGTAATCCAAAATTTCAATAATTAGAATAGGAATGGCAAAAAAAAGCTTGATGTTACATAACAACTGCAGTCTATCAGTAGGGGCTGCCTCGATACTGTGTTGAGAAGGATTCTAAGGCCAATCCAGGTTAAGTAGGAAAGAGTACCGTGAACAATTAGTTATATCCTCCACAGGTGATGTTTGTGGAATACATGCCATGTTTTCACTGTTGTGGGCTGTGCACATGACATTCTCTGAGAATCCTAGTTAAAATAAAGATTTTGCTATTTACATCACCACTACTGTTAAATAAGTAGTTAATATCCACTATTAGTCTGAGGAGCTACAAAATTTTCAGTAAAAAGTTGTTACAGAAAACTCCTACTTAAAATAAGACAGCATCCTCAGTTGCATCATGCACTTTTTTTTCATAATTTAGAAAATTTATCTTAATTCCTCGAAATTTTAAACCCTAGCTCAGCTCTCATGAGCATTACAGTGCGTGGGGAGGTAACAAATAACCACTGCCATTACACACAGACGTTCCGCTGGCCCCCTCACCAATCGCCAATCGTAAAGTCAAAGTTGCTGTAGCCTCACATTCCTGACAATATAATCTAAAGGAGTTTGCAATTTAGGTACATCCAACTTTAGTTAATAAAGGTCCTGGAATTTTAAATGCTGGGGTCCCCAATTATTTTTCCTTGCTCATGGGCATCTAATTCCGCATCTCAGAGATAAATCATTTTATCATTTACATTAGTGGCCCTTAGCTTTTTGACCTTCTGTGCATGTTTAAGTGTCTTTTCAGTTTGGCTTCTCCTTAATTAGGAGAAAAAGCCTTGTATTTTAAGAATGTCACTGTTTAAAACAATGTGAATTTTACATCACACATTTGCCTTAAAGCATCTGCAATGAACTCATTTTTGTAAATCAAAACAAATATGAATTTAAAGCCAACCATTAGGTTTTATAGCCAAAATTGTGTTGTTATTGACCCTGTTGGTATAAAAATTCAAATTCCTTTGTTGAAGATGGGTTTCTACAATAATACATGATTCTCATAAATCTATTTCTGGGAAGTTCAAAAGGAGCAAAAACAAAATTTGCAGAAAAGCACCAAACTAGCAATTAAAGTCTCTCCTGTAAGACCTGAACTATAATGCTCCATTCCAAAAGATGAAATATTAAATCTTTGGAACAATTTATTCAATTCCATAGAACAGAAAGGGCAGCAGAGAAAAAGTGCAAACTTCAATGTCAGTTGTCGAGTTTAGTGTTGCTTACAGTTTTCTTCTTTACTCTAAATCCTGTTACAAATAATGCAAACCTGTTTTTATTAATTTACATTAAGTTCATTTAACACTGATGAAACAGACCAGAAATGTATAATGAGAACATTTAACAAGCTCCCGCATTAGGGCTAATCACGCTCTGTTTACGAGAGCTTATTTCATTCTTGGAAAATATCCTGGTAGAAAGCCCCATTCTTATTTAACAAGTAAAAAGGAGAGAGTCACTAGCTACTGATAACAAAGAAATGAACAAGCTTAATAATCTCCAATTTGGTTTTCCACTCCACTTAATGATGGAGGCAATTCGAGCTCTGTGGCCAGAGTCCATGAGGAAGCATCCACA
This sequence comes from Rousettus aegyptiacus, assembly GCF_014176215.1. Lineage (NCBI taxonomy): Eukaryota > Metazoa > Chordata > Mammalia > Chiroptera > Pteropodidae > Rousettus > Rousettus aegyptiacus. The sequence continues at coordinate 63,316,437 of NW_023416284.1, forward strand.
AGTGCTGAAAATTTAATTAAAAGTCAGAAAGCCATTGCAATGAAGACTCAGCAGAAAGCCATTTATTTTTAAAATCTAATATATTCTTCATGACTAAAGGCTAAAGCACATGCTGACTTACACATTTAGCTGTAACTGATTTAAGCTACTTGATGATTTTTTCTTTTTTTTTTTTTTTCCTTTTTTTTCCCCCTTGCAGGGTGGTGCTCAATTTGCAATGAAGTAATTTGGCAGAATTTAATTTGGTGGATTTTTTTAACTCTGTAAAAAGAATCCTCATTAAAGCCACATAACCAGTTATATACTTTTTTCCATCATTAACTAGCCTAACTGCATGTAAAAGAGATACAATTATGGATTTATATAAATCCTATTGTCAATTTACAGCTGAAAGACTGGTGAGTTACCTCATTTTAAATAGGTTATTTTTTCCCCTTAACCTTTCTTTGTTTTAATGAGGATTCAGTTTGTCACTGTCTGAGAAGTCTGCTAGCAAAAAAGTTTCTCAGACATTATAAGGAATAAAAAGTAGGGATTGGAGAAGATACTTGGCTAAATTTAAAATCTGGTGGAAGACTAAACATCTGAAATTCACCTCCAGAGCACTATATTTATTGTCCATCAGGTGCCATCCTGTATTTCAAAAAGCCAAAACAGCCAAAACAATGAGAATATTCAAAGAAGGGCTTGAGAATGAATGGAATCGATAGAAATTTCCCTGAATGGGGCAGAATTGCAAGGAGCACTGGGTAAAATTGTGCGTTCCGTAGGACCATGATATAAATATATTTTGCCTAGTTATTTTCTTACCTTGTTCAAAAAAAAGCAGGGGGGAGGGGGCTTTAAAGCAGCTGAGTCTTCCAAATGAAACTTCAGAAAGCAACACTTCCCATCACCTCCAAGAGATGGGGCTGGAGCTTCTCTGCTCCCCTGCCCAAAGCTTGCCATGAGCCTGATACTGCTGTTAAAACCTACGATCCACTCAGGCAAATGTAATTCCGTGGAACTCAGTCACCAAACTCTTACTCTTTTCTCTGAGACCATAATTTGGGGGCTTCTGAAGTTCAAGGCATTCTTGGCCCTTTTTCTCTCTCCTTCTCTCCAGTCTGCATTAAATAGCAAACCCATTCCCCAAGTTAGCTAATACTAATCCACTGGCATTGATTAAATTGGGGCGACCTCTTAGGGCTGGCCATTTCATTTTACTTCCGACATTTCCTGCAGAGGAGACAGAAAAGTGAGAATTTTCCTAAAAGGGCACTCCAGTCTTTCTCTCTCTCACACAAGAATTTCATTATATCTGGTAGCCATTTTTACTGGTAAATGGAAACATGGTACATGATGATGATTAACTGGCTTTAAAGAAGAAGGTAAGGAAAAGTACTTTTTGACTGCTATCATCTTGTATCTTCAGATGTTCTATGCTGCCACATTTAGGCATTAACTCAGGAGAGATGGAAAACTAGATTCTACTATTAACTCCCACTTTTTCTGGCACCCCCTAAATGTGAAGACTGCAAATTTGAGGGGAATATGACTCACTTGTTTTATTTTATTATTACAAAATTGTGATGCATAGGTATATAACTGGCCAAAATAACTAGCCTTCTGCTTTAGCAGAAAGAACAATATCTGATTCTTTTTCCATTTTAATTTCCACATTACCTGAATTCTATTAACATGTGGAGTCAATGGCCCTCTCCTATAACTTGCAGAACTTTCTAATGCTAGTCCTTCCCTGAGACGCTGAAAGCCAAGCCATTTCACATTGCAAGTTAAATCCAATTTCCCTTACCAAAAGCTAACTACTACCTAACAATTCAGGCTTTATCTGACACTGCCCATATTCAAAGAGTCTCCTATACTGATATGATCTACATGAGTAGGTCTAAACCAGAAAAATAAATAAATAAATAAATAAATAAATAAATAAATAAATAAATAAAAACACCTCTGTGCTATGACCCTACCTTCAGGCCAATGAAATATTTTTCAAACTTTTCACAAAGTAACATAGAACTTTGGTAGTTTGGTGTCTAGAATGAAATATAATAGTCTATTCCTAACTATTTGTGAAACATGAACCTCTCTCCGAGGTGATGACTAAAGAACTCAAATAGAACCTTCAGTACTTATAATTCTGCAATGTTCTTGGTCACCGATACTGCTGAACTCATACTCACTTCCCCCCACCTCATCCTGTGGCCCTATTGCCATATTGTAATATAAAAATCCTTATGACTCAAGATTCTGATCCTTAACAATTGCCACAACGACCAAAAGAGTCTTTAAGGAGGCTGACCGTCCATGACAAATGAGGACAAGGGATTTTAGCTTATCACCCTATTCCAAAAATGGTCTTCAAAGGCTGAAAAAAAATTTACAATTAAATAAATCAAGATTTTTATTGAAACAACACCCATCATCAAAATTTTTAGGTTCCTCTTCCTCCCATTATCACTTTTATTACAACACGTCCACCTACGCCAAACACTTTGTTCCATTCTTTCTACTGTTATATACCCCAGCATTTCCTGGATGCTACTCCTCCCCAGAAGACGACTAACTAATTGAGCCTCGGAGAGCTACAAACAACATTTATTCTAGCTCTTAGTATCTAAGGGAAAACACAGACAAAGTATATTTACCAACACACAGTCGAGAAAGAATCCATTTAAGTAGGTGATGTGCTATGATACCTCCGAAGAGCCAAGGATAGTCTAGTTTATTCTCCATTGCCCACATGATAAACCCAATAGCCTTCTGGGAGCAGCTTTCTCCGTCCCTCACAGTCCTTGCTTCTTTGGCTGTTCTTCTGCTGGTTAGATGTGAACTTGCCCTTGCACTTAAAATCAGTAACATTCATCCACATACCACAATGTTAAGTGATACAAAAATCAAATCTGTATTTTATATAACTAACTCTGGCTGCATGAGAATAGACACAAAAGCTCTAACATAGAAATCACTAGTCTAAAATGAAAGACACTAGCATGGGCAGGAGATAGAGTTGGGGGTACCGGGTACACTCCCCATGTTGCTGAAGTGCCAATGCATGCTTGGATCTGGTTGCTTTTCATATCCCTGGAATGTTAGCTGTCCAGCCTCTCCTCTTGCTCATGGTTTTTCTTTATTTTTGTTTTAAATCTTGATAAATATTTTGTGGTGCCTACATTAGAAAGAACAAACAGAACCTTGGTGTGAACAGTTCACCATGCTTCCAGCTTTACCAAAAGCAACAGGTGTTTTGTTTAATAGACAGGGAGCCATATGTCCCCAGGGGCCCATATATTTTGGTGTCTAAATGAAAAAATTTTAAAAGACTTTTATAACAATTTATATGAACATCTTAACTGGTGTACTAATGGGAGAAATGGAAAGGAGTGAATAAACTCAAGAATAGTTTAAGTGATAAAGTTGACAAAATTTGGTGACTGATCACAAGTGGCATGTTTTTAGTTTGACATTCAGATGGATGATGATAGACTCAATTGCAATAAATAATAAAAATGCAAAGGAGAGGAGAGAAAGGAGAAGTTGGGACATGTGCAGTTTGAGGTGCCTATGGAAAAATTAGGTAGAAGTATCCATCAGTAAGTTTAATAGAGGAACTAAAAGTTGAAAATGTAGAATTGGGTATCCACAGCAAAAGGGTGGCAAGGAAAATCATAAGAATGGATGAGATTATGATGTGGATTATGTAGAAAAATAAGAGTAGTAGACTAAAGCCAAAACCATCGAGAACCTCTCTGAGATCAGATCGAAGGAAAATGAATCCAGAAAAGAGACTAAAAATGGCCACTTTTCCAAACACAACCTGAAATACCTTGTAGGATTAAGATATAAAGTGAACTGTATCTGCCTGTTGGTGTGTGTGTGTGCGTGTGCACCTATGCATAAGGTTTATGCGAGACTGGATAAAAGCAATGAAGGATATATACCAGATTTTACAAATAAGTACAGGGTTGAGAGAGAAAAAGAGGGAATAGGAGAAAGAGAGAAAAGAAAAGGGTAGCAAAGAAAGTAAAAATCAGTATGTAAGACCAATTTTAATTAAATGATTTCATTTATGTAAAAATCTGTGTGCATGTGTACATAAAGAAAATAAGAATAAAAATGAAAAAGATAGAGTTAGATCTGTGTCTACTTTTTATCAGGATTTCTGAGGACATACTTCAAGTGAAAAAGCAAAATAAAGATTAATGTGCGTAGTATGGCCTTATTTCTATACTTTTTTGTAAAAATTATACATGAGAATGTATTTTTGTACACGTATGTACAAAAACAGAAATAATGTGTGGAAGGCCCATATCAGTCAGCCATCACTGACTCCTTCAGGAGCATGGGACTTGAAATGAAAAGGGCAGTGATAATTAGGGTCTCATTATATATCTTTACATAAAACAACAATAACAGATTACTTTGTAGTTTAGAAAACATCAAAAAATTATTTAAAAATCAGAGCAGTGGTCTCCTGAAATTTAAATTCAGCCGCAGTAGCCAGCACCTCATTAGAGAGAACACCACTTTCCTTTTGAATGCCCTATTACTGCTCCTGAGCCAGAGGCTAAATTTGGTAATGGTTCCTCAGGCTACTCCTTTTGAAAATCCTACCTGTCATCACCCTGCCTCCTTTCATACCTTATCTATTCATAAATCTTTTTTTCCCTATGTTTTCAAATGCAACCCATCTCACTTCACAACTCTTAAACACTTTTGGCATCTTAACTATTCACGCCTCTTTGAATTTTTCAATTTATATGGGAAGGGCCTCTATGTATTATCTTTGGAAAAGTAAATGAGTTCATTATTTGCCACAATTAACCTTTGCTAAGTTAACCAATGTAGCTGAAATGTCTTCAAATTTTAAGTGATGCAATTATTTTTATGTATTATGTTTATATATCACATATATTTATACATACATGACTACTTTCTTTCAAATCGCTAATTTAGATTACAGAAACAAATGTATGGGCTAAAAATTTGGGGACCATTTGACTGTACTTTGATGATAGCTTATGTTAGAAATTAAAGACTATCCCTTAGAGATTTCGAGGATAAGTTTCGCTATATAAATAGCTACAGAACATTGCCAGCGAGAACAATACATCCATATACCCCATGGCAACCTACCTGGACTGAAATCAAAAGCAGGATCTAACAAATAATTAAGTTACATAGTGGAAACAAACTTATAATCTGCTCAAATGCTTGACCTTTCCTTTCCTTCTCTGCAATGAGTGACATCTTTTTCACTTATTTCATTAGAAAGAACAATTCATTCAAGGTGAAATTGGCTTTAATCAAGGATAAAACCAAAGCTTTTAGATTTCACACACAAGTCTAACAGGTGGCCAAGAATTACTGCCCCACTCCCAATAGGGATTTAAATCTCAACAGGGATTTAACTCAGCAGAATATCAACTCAGTTCAAGAAGATTTTGATGCCCGGTTTCAGCTCAGGAGATTGAGAAAATATATATAGATTAGCCTCCAGTTTTAACTGGGCCATTGTTGAAAAAATAAAATATATCGGTCTGGTTCATAGTTTGATAAAATTCACTGACTGGGTTCAAACTGAAGTCAAGCAGATGAAGATGAGTTTCGTAGTTTGGTGTAAGTACCTGAAAAAAACAAACAAACAGGTTATTACTAACATTCTAGTCATTTAAAGAATATTTCTTCTACTGGGCGACACATTTAGGATTTTTTCTCTAAACAAATAAATTATACTTCATATATTTTCCCTAATAAAGAAGAATGTCACTGCTACCAACTTGGACCTTCTTTCTAGAAAAGATGACAGTGAAAAGCAAAGAATGACCCTGAGGCAAATAATCCCTTCTGCCTGTGGGTCATCTCCATACATCCCTCGTTGGATAATATGGCTGGGGAAACTGGGACTTTGGGCAGACAGGGCAAGGCAGAGTGGAATCTGGGAGACAGTCAAAATGGCACCTGTCCTGTGACCTTCAGATTTTGGGACTTCAAGGTGCTGAATGTTTTGCTGTGCCGTAGAACTGTTTTAATAAACAAGAATGTATGGTATATAACCATTAAAGCATGCAGAAACTTTTATTTATATATTTTCTGAAACTCTAAGACTTTTTTTTTTTTTATTAACATGTAAGGCCGCTTGCCAGAATCCACCATCAGCCCTGAATAGCCTAAGTTACAGAAATCTACATCACACTCCCAATTTTTGAGACTTGGGTTTTTACTTCTCTCTTTGCTTTAATAGTGCAGAAGTAAATGCAACATAAGCAATGTAAAAATCAAGTCTTGCTAGTTAAATATAAGAACACTGAGCAAAATATCTGAGAAAGGTTACACCTCTTTAAAGATGCAAATTGATAATGGAGCTCAATATCAAAACAACAGAGCGCTGTTAATTTTTAAAAAGGTGCAAATTGCTAATCTTACTTAAGGCCTTTTTTTCTTTTTTTTTTGAATTGCTTATTAAGAGTACTAGCACACACACATACAAAAAAAAATTAAGCAAAATAAACTCTTAAAAATAGAGGGGAAGAGGGCTAACCATGAGGTACACTATAATCCTTTGCTTCATTTTTGGACTTCTTGATTTCAGTAAGAGTTATTAAACCTTGGAGACTATATTATTTACCCCATGGTCAGTCTAGAAGTCCCCACACTTGATTTATCTATTATCTATTTTCACGGCAGTGCTACATAAAACCCACAAAACCTCAGTGGTATTCAATAAAATACATTTAGCTTACAAGTTTGGGGTTCAGCTGATCTCAGCTGACCTTGACTGGTCTTGCCTGGTCTCACTTGTAACATCCATAGTTAGCTGTGGGTGACTAGGAGGCTCTGCTGATCTTAGCTGAGCTTGCTCACCTATCTTGGGTCAGCTCTATGTTGACCGATCTATTGACTGGAGTGACAGGGAAACCGGTCTCTGCTCCACATGTCTCACCCTCCAGCAGGTCAACCCAGGCATGCTCTAGTGGCCATGACTGAGGAGCAACAGTTAAAACAGAAACACGTAAGCATTTTTTCAACCATCTGCAAGTAGCACACAGATTAACTATTGTTTTGTAGTCATGCCGTGGAGGTAGAATCGACACCCCTCACCAATTGATAGGTTGAATGAGACTGATGACACTTTACATACCAAATTTGAAAGAAAGTTTATTACTCATACAAGGGACTTCTTGAGGAAGCAAGGCGGAACTGGAATGGCAAGAAAGCAGAAAGTGGGTTGGGCCCTTACAGTGGCTGGGAGTGAGGGTGGGGATAGAGAAGGGTTTGTCAGTCAAGTTAGGGTGTTCAAACTTCGCACTGATGCCAAGAACTCAGGCAGTGCATGTGTATTTTCTGTCTAAAGCCAGACGTATGGTGATAGAGAAGGGAAGGGTGATAGTCTAAATGCTGTCAAGGGTCAAACATCAAAATTAGAGTCAGACTAATGCAACAATCCTTTTGCCAAAGAAAGTCATGTGGCCAAACTCAGAACTGAAAGAGAGAGAAATCAACTCCGGGGAGAGCAATTACAAAGTCATATGCCCAAGGTGCATGACATGGAAAGGATGCAGAATTGAGACTACTGATGTGATCAGTCTAACATAACTAATAAGTATGGAGACTCAGGACTAGAGCACTGCTGCCTCCAAAAAAATTTTTGGATGCATATGATGAAACGATGGGTTACATGCTCAAGACACTGGAGAAGTGTTGGGGGAATGGTGAATCCAAACACTTAATGAATTTTCTATGACCCTCCAAAAAGGAATTTCAAAAACTTCAACTGAATCTGACAAATTAGGGGTTGTGAGGGTGGCTGAGGACTGCAGCTAGATCCCAAATTTGATGTCTGCCATTTCTTAAGTCATGTTGTTAGGGCTTATGCTAATTCAGTGTAACTGTTTCTTAGTGAATCCTCCTGAGAAAGAAGTATCCTAACTTGGTCATAAGTCTCCACAAAATTTATCACAGTTTGATTTCCCTCCCATACCTCATTATTTGAATGTGAAAAATATATAACAATTTCAATACTGATCTGAGTAAAATATAGCAAGGGAAAGCCTTCGGCGCCCGCCCCCCGCCCCCAGGTCTCTCTCCCTTTGCATGCAATAATTTATAATATAAATGCTCTTTATATTATCCACCATTCAAATGATTTTTCCCTCCAGCCAATACACATCTACAGAGCTCCTGGCCTGTACAATGAGTAAGTAAAGTCCTCTTCAGCTTTCCCCTAAACAACAACACCCCCCACATGCCACAACACACTGTACGCATCATCTGCCTCCTTCAGAAGCAAGAGAGTGGAGCCAGCGATTACCCTGAGAACCAGCAGTGCTGAACACATGTTAGCCCAACTCAAGAAAGACAAAAAAGAGAATTTTATTGCCACAATGTAGAACAATTTTGCCAAGTAGCTGATTAGAAACTTCGAATTTTAGATTAAGAGAGATCCTACTAGAAAAGGATAGTAACACTGTGGGATAGACAAGGATAATAACTCATGAGAATTTGAAATCCTAGAGAGCAAATATGCCAATGAAAGCAAATCTTTTCTAAATGTTCACTCCTTTTCTCCTCCCACACCCAATCACCAGTTCTGTCCATTTGACCTCTGAAATGTCCAACATTTCATTCACTTTTATGCATCCCCTTAACCTGCATGTAACCCAGTTACTTACAGAATGATTCCCTATCTTCTTTACACAGAATGTAAGACTTTCCACAAAACCGTCTCTTCCTCATCTCTCCAGTCTCATCACTTGCCAATACATACCCCGCATGTCCCACCTGAGCTTCCCTGGACCCACCACATTCGTTTAAGACTCCATGCTTCTGTAAATCATCTCTCACCCTGGAAGGCCCTTCAGTGTCTTAAACTACCTTCCAAGGATCCTCCAAATCATTCTTCATGGTCCAGTCCAAATGCCTCACATACTGTGAATTCTTTCCCATCTCTTTCAGACACAGTTAATTATTTCAGGCTGTCCAAGCTCATAACACTTTACACCTATCTCTATTGCAGCTCCTATCATAACTGTATCACAACAGTTTGTTAGCCTATTTGTTTCTGATTAGATTATAAACTTCTTGAAAGCAGAGACCATCTCATTCTTATTTGTATCTGTCCTCACTCAGTCCTTGGCAAAATGCCTGAAACCTAGCGGGCACTCAATACATGTCTGATTAATAAATGAATGGATAAATAAATGGATGAATTCATAATTTCTTCCTAAGAGATCTCTTACTCCTTCACACCAGCAGAGTGGTGTTTCTGTGGTGGTCTCTGGAACAAACTAAACATGAAACTATCAATCTGCAGCGACTCCCTACAAACTTCTGAGAGTTAGAACCTAAGAGATCAATGTAGCAAAAGAAACATAATGAGAGAGATAAAGATCAAAAGGGAAGAGCCATATGAGATGAGAGAAATAACAGATTGAAAAGAGTTTGAATAGGCAAATAGAAGAAAGGAAAATCAAGTAATGTAAGAGTTATGACAGTAAAGGAGAGCTACACCCTGAAAAGAAGAGAGATGGAAAAGCACTGTTCATAGAAAAAATAGAGGGGAAGGAAGGAGAAGAAAACTCAAGAAACCAATGAGAGCCAATTAGAAAGAAAGTGAAAGACTTTTTCAAGGAATATGGTGTTAAAAAGTAAATGAAGTGGAAATTTTTTAAGTGTTAAATTCTACCCAAAAACAGTATGAGGGGAAATTTTCACACAGTGAAACTTAAAACAAGTGAAGAAAAGTCATAGCAGGTCTTTTGCTTGTGTTTAGATGGTATAAAATACAAAATCACAATTAAAGCATTTTACCAACACTTATTAAGGTAGGTAGGTCAATATTTTGGCCTGATATTGAAAAGAAATAATTATCCTAGGAGCGAGGATTGTACAATGAGTGTATTTCTCCAAAAAAGAACTGTGTGGGTTGTATTGCACAGAGACAGAACTAAGTAAAGAATAGAAAGACTTATGAGAAACCTCTCAGGGAAGGGGGAAAAAAAAGAAAATTGTAATGAGCAAAGGGCAGATAAGGCATGTAAAAATTTATTGTTTCCTAAAAACTTTCCAGGGCTCTAAACACACCACCCTGTGTCCAGCAAGGTATATCCTAAGATAACCAAAAGTCATGCTCATTAGAGGTAGCTCCACTTGTCAGCAAACTGCAAGGTCATTCAGTTCCTTGATTTAGAGGTAAAGCCAGAGGTTCAAGTAGAACCCAAAAGAGAGGTCTGACAGGACAGGAATCAGCCCTGGTGTCAGTTGACAATACTTAACATCTTGTCTTTCCTTGCCACCATACTTCCTGGAAGTTAAGCCCTCACTGCACTTGAGAGGGCTTCCCAGAGATGTCACTGAAACCCGTTCTGACATTTGAGTCAAATGGGCCCCCACTGAACTTCCTCATGGCTAGTATTACTGGGCTGCAATCATCACTGGTTTACAAGTGTTCTCCTCTGCTAAACTGTGAAGGCCTTGAGGTCAGGGATTATGTCTTCTTTGCCTCTTCCCATGGAGCACCCATCAAGATGCCCATCATGTAGTACGTGGTAATTAAACTAAGTGAAATAATAGATTAATAAATGAATGAGCAAATTCTAAACTCCTTGATCTTTAAGCCAAGCCCCCTGAGGGTTTGTGACAACTCTCCAGGCGCCTAGCTACAATTTGAAACATTCACCATTAGATGGCACTATTCTAATTAGGTAGTAAAGCCCTTAACCATGCCATCCTCCCTATCTAATATAGGTATATGCTTTAATTGAAGAATAAAAACTGTTATTCCAAAGTGGAATTTTCTAACCCTGGAATTTCTCTTAAATTTCCATGATGCTCTAATGTTTGATTTGTCAAGAGGAAAATACTTCCAATAAATTCTCATTTTCCCTAATCCCATTGCCACAACCACTTAAATCACCATTAGAGATTCGAATCCTTTCAATACCTCCTTCTGTAAGCCTGGGGAACTTCCCTTGTTAGGGTTTGTTACTGTTATAGGTGTTTACAACCTCATCTACAGGGGCTTTAAAACCAAATCCCTGTGGACAGAGTCAGCCCTAGACAATAACCACATAAGCAGCTACCTGCCCCATGGCGTTTGTGAAGTCTCTCCAAGTTTAGACTCCTGGGCCATTGCTACTATTGCCAATAAGAATACAGCTCAGTGGCAGCAATAGGCAGTCAGGCTGAGTGGGTCTCAACAAACAACCAGCAGGTTCCAGGAGACAGAGAACCTTGAATGCGTCCCTGACAAAAGTGGGATGGAAAGGTGTCCGGCAAAGAGTAGGAGCAGTTTCCCTGGGAGTGATGGTTATTCCTAGGGGTCAGGGTACTGAGTCTTCTTCATTCAAGCCCAAAAAAACAAAACAAACAAAGAAACAAATGAACAAAACTCTTTCCTCATGAAAAGACAAAAATAAAGCAATTAGTCATATTGCCTTATCCATACATATTAATAAGGTTACTATTGTAAAAATATATACTTGTTAAACTGGTTTTATGCTTTTCTAAATAAACCTGAAACTGGAAAATAGTGTCTTTTCACTTTTAATGGTTCCCTCAAGAAGGTCATAAGGGTCATGCTGATCTTTGGACTCTTGGAATACCCTCACCAAGTAGCTGCTTGCATGTTCCAACCCACCCTCCATGACCCAAATACCTCTTTCTTCTGCCCTTCTACACATTACCGCTCACATCACTATTTAGTGCCTTGCACTGTGGAGGACAAACTGTCCCACCCACTGAACTGGAACTCTGGGAGAGCAAAGATCATGCCGTTTGTATTTTTTTTAATCCACTTCAATTGCCTAGCACAAAGCCCTCTTGAATAAATATCAGAAGGAGGATAATGTAGCCTAAGTTTGAGCTAGAACTCAGCCATGAACTCATCTACATTAGAGGCGACAAGGCAGCTGAACACCTTAACCAGCATCCAAGTCTCTGTCATCTAAACCGAAAACATTCAGATCCAAACTCATCCTATCCTCCTTCTATCCTCATCCTCCCAAGTTTGCTCCTCCTCTAACTTTCTCCTTTCTATTGATGGCACTATGGTTCCTCTAGTAATCTGAGTTCCAAACCTTGGAGTATACTTTGCATCTTTCTCTTTCCTACCACGTTGTTGTTTTTATCCATCTCCTCCTTTGTGTCTCCATAGCATTAGCCTAATTCAGATCTTCATTGCCCTCTTGCTTTATAACCTGTCCCTCCACTATATTATAAGAGTTTTAAGGATGAAGACCCTTTATTTACTGATTTTCATATTTTCTTCAGGGCCTTTCACAATAAGGGTACTCTATTAATTCATTTACATGAGAATATAAGTTAAATGCTTTCAATAGAGCAATAAATAAGATAGGCTATATACACTTAAACAGAGAAACTCTAATAAATGACAGAAATTTTTAAGTAAAAGACTGAACTTGAACTAATCTGTGCTTACAAGCTTTCCAAAGATATCTTTGTGAAAAATGTTGTTTTCTTGTATTATGAACTGTATAATACTATACGAAGTAGGACATAGTTCCATTCAATCAACTATAAGACCAGTGGAAAAAAATGAAAAAGTCTAGATTTGAGCACAGAAGAGAGATACTAAGACAATTTAGTATTGAACTATTTTTAGAGATGAGCGAATACCTTATCTCCAAACCTTCCCTGGCCTTCTGCCTAGGGATTAATAAATTCAGAAAGGGTGATAAAGGATTGATGCATGATGCCTTCTATATTACATTTGCACCTTAACAGAATATTTTAATGAGTTTATCTTCAAGGGTATTGCATACCGGAACTTTAGGTGCCCTAACAGTTGGCTCATGAGGGCTATTCCCTGCCCATCTGATGATGCCATACAAGCTTTTACCCTGTCACAAGTAGGGACAACCCTGGTACTACTGTATGCATCAGAGTGTCTTAGGCCATTATATAATGACACTGACCTCTTCCTTCCATTAAGGGATGACTGTCAAGTATCTCAGAGAAACAAAAATGATCAAGAGCAGAGTCTCTAAAGTCTGAAAGATCTGTAATTATTATCATTGTTGTTGATACTGTTGTTACTACCATTATTATTTTTAGTACTTTGAGTATCCAGGAGTTTTCTTGCCTATATCCAAAATGTCATGGGGCATTACCACCACCTCCCCAAAAGCTGATTCTGAGTTCTGGGTCTGAAATATTTGCTAGTGAAGACAGCCTTAGATCTCCCTAAGCATTCAAATTACTATCCATACTCCTTTCACTCTCCATGGCATCATCTCACATTAAACTTTTCTTTCAATGAAATTGACCTCTCCACATCATCGCTCAGTCTTCTTTATAAAGTAAGATTTGGGCACAGAACAGCGGTAAAGAGCAGAGACATTAGAATCTGAACAAACAGACTTACTCCCATTTCCATCATTATATGACCTTGGCAGTTAGTAATGTCTTTGAAGGGCTTTGAAGGATGAATGAGACTTAGCCAGGCTGACAGGGCAGGAAAGGGCATTCTAGGCAGAGGAAACATGAGAGCTATAATAATGGTGGCATGGAATAACATGAAGAACTCAGAGAGGTATAAGAGTAAGATACTGCTAGAGCATAAGGACCAAGGCACAGAGTAAGGGAATGAGGAGGCTGGAGGGGTAAGCCAAGGTCACTGATGTGTCTGAACTGGAGTTTAAGATACTCAGCCTTGCACTTTATCCTATAGGAGATGAGGAACCAGAGATAGGTTATAAGCAAGGCAGAGAGGATCAGGTAGATCTTTCAAATAACTCTGGGGAACATGGTTCCATAGTGTAGTGGGTAGCACATCTGCTTTACACACAGAAGGTCCTGGGTTTGCGCCCCAGTGGAGCCACAGTCTATGGTCTATGGCATGTCACCCTGAACAAGCCTGATGTTTGACCTTGGAAGCTAAGCAGGGTCAGGCCTGCTTAGTCCTTGGATGGGAGACCACCTAGGAAGACCAGGTGCTGTAGGCATAAATAATAATAATAATAATAATAATAATAATAATAATAATAAATTTAAAAAATAGCTCTGAGGATCTATCTCTAACTTCTCTTGCTTTCCACCTGCCTAGAAAGGCCTTGCGTCTCCTCTTCTTCAAGTCAAGCCCCAAATTAATGACAAAGTCCTGCTCATAATTAAATACCCTTGGAAAGCCTCACCTGCTTCTCCCATTTATGGCACTCTTGCTTTCCCTTTCTCTGCATTCCCTCAGCAAATCTGACCAGCTCTACCAGGTCTCACTGGTTACTGCCTTGGCTAGTCTCCCAGACCTCCAGAGGCAAATGTCTGTGAAGCCACTAGATGATGGGTTCTTTCAGAGTAGGACCCTGTGTGCTACTTTGGGATCCCTTCCCCGTAGCCTACACCCAGTGACTGTTCCCTGTGGGCAACTTGAGGAGGCCTCAGAGGGGACTGCAGCAGCTGTCAGAGAAGTAACAGATTGCTTATTCTGCACTTATGCCACGTGTTCAGAAAACAGAAAAATTCCCTCTAAAATCCTGCACTTCTCCAGAATGCAAGGATTCCCAGGGAAATTAGGCCACCTGATTCTTGGTTCTCCAGGGGCCTTCCTTCCAGGAGCAGAAACACTAGTGCTTGCCACAAGGGCAATACTATTCAATTAGCTCTCACTGAAGTTTCTTCTTTCCCCACAGGTGTCAGTTGGGTACCTTGCCTGTTGTTTTGAATGTGACTCAACATAAAAAGATATTTATTTCCAGACTGTCCCTGGCTCCATAGAAGGAAGCAAAGACACTTCAGGGCCTGAAAAGTTTACTCTGCATGTTCCAGTCCTCCACTTGGGAGAAGTCACGCAAGGGAGTGTCTTGCTAAGGAAATTCCTGGGCCACTATTTCTTCTTGGCCCAGGAAAGAGTAGCAGGGAGTAGCTAAGGTATTCTAAAAGTGGTTAAATGTGTAGATGACACATCAGTGCCATGCACTGAAGCAGATTTTTTCTCAAAAAAAAAAAAAAAGATTGCAAAATCAGCATGATAGAAGCTTGATCATAAGAAGTTTGATCTAACGATGTATCAAATCTTCTGGTGAAACTCTTACTCAAATACGACATCAGAAACAGAGCATGTTTTCTCTCGCTGCTGCTTCCAAGTAATTTCAGTTACATTCATACTACTGTCCTTCCGTGGCTCCCCTTTGGTGTACACTATATAATGATGGTTTGTCCTGCTCCCTGCCTACTTTCATCTCAAGCCACTCCCCCAAGAGATCCCATCTTCTTCTGCCAAACTGATCTCTGCATTTCCTTAAATGGGCTATCTCATCTCTATTCCTTAAATGGGCTATCTCATCTCTATTCCTTTTTCTATGCTATTCTTTCTTCTTAGAACATGTTTCCACACATACCCAATCCCTCAATTTTCTGGTTAACTCCTATCCCAAGTGCAATAACTAAAATTTATTAGTGTCTCAAGTACTCCTGGCATTGTATTAGGTTGTAATATAATAAAGTAAGAAGTATCTTAAACTCCAGCTCAGACAGCAAATGCTTCAGAAACCACCTTCATTCATTACTTTTCAGGAGTCAATGAGCTTTCTCTCCTCTTTAGCACTTTCTTACATTATAGAGCTTGTCATGCTCCACTATAACCAGTAGTTTATTGATTGTGTCTCCTGCTGGGCTGTGAGCTTCCTGAAGTCAGACACAGTATCTTCCATTTCATTCCCACTACTCTCATCCCTGAAGCCTGGAACTTGGCATATGCTCGATAAATGTTTATCAAATGAATCTAAAAATAAATGAATGAATTACATTGATAGACTTTGCAAGGCAAACAGACCTGTGTCTGGGGACATCATTAGGCAGGCATGGGTTTAAAATTCCACCCAGATTTTACTGACTATGGTTTGGAAAAGTTATTAAACCTGTATCTTCATTTATCTGACAGATAAATGAAGATACATTTATTGATAGAGCTATGAACCAGATTGACTCAGTTACTGCCCTCATGGAACTTATATTCTAGAGGAAAAGACAAACAAAAGAGAAGTCAACAGACAAGTTAAAACAATTGTAAACTGTAACAGGTACTGTAAATGAAAGAAATAAGATATAGAGATAGACGTAGACAAGACAGAGATTTTTAGTGGTCAGGCAAGACCTCCCTGAGATGATGACATTGAAGTAAGACCTACTAGAAGCTGAGGAACTAGCCAGGAGAAAACAGGGGCCAAGAATTACAGAAAGTAAAAAAGTGTATGATAGCTGTAAGATAAGAAAGAACTGGAGTTGTTAAGACCTGAAAGATCTTCAGTGAAAATGAAGCATTGTGAAGAAGAGGATAAGTTGACAGTGGGTTGAAAAGACCTATAGAAGACAGGCCATATATGATCTTGCATGTAGGCTACAGTCAGAAATGTGGATGTTTTTCCCCAAGTATAATAGGAAAAACACTAAAGGATCTTAGTAGAAAAGTTACCTGATCAGATTTGGATTTGAGAAGATCACTCAACCTATTAAATGAAGGACAGAATGAATAATATTTGAGATAAGGTACATCTCTGAATTAGTCCTACCTTTTGCTAGAAATACCTTTACCATTTAACTCTTTAGTAAAATAGTCAGCAATCTTTTTCTGAAGAAGGCCAGATAATAAATATTTTAGGCTTCGTGGTCTATATGGTCTCCATCACAATCTCTCAATTCGGCCGTGGGATCACATAATGACAAAAAGGAAAAGCAGACAATACATAGATGAATGAGTGTGGCTGTGTTCCAGTGACACTTTATTTGTAAAAATAGGTGTAAGAGTGGATTTGACTCACAAGCCACAGTCTGCTGACCCCCACTGCAAAGTCTCATTACTTTATAATGATTAAGTAGTCCAGCTATTCCTATTTTGCTTACTTAGAGTTTTTATTAAGAATGGCTGCTAAATTTTACCACATGCCTCTTCAGCATCTATTTACATGATCATGTAATTTTGCTCTTTTAATTTGTGAGTACATTGATGAACTTCATTTTCATCTGCATTCAGCTGCATTCCTGAAATAAACTCTACTTGATCTTATTGACACATTCCTGCACTAAACTGGCTGAATTATTTTTAGAATTTTTACCCATACATGCATAATTATGCTGTGGATATGCTAGCACTATAATGTTGAATAGATAGCTTCTGGTTAAACAGCTCAGATTTAAATCTGTTCCTCCACAGAGAACTAAAGAGGAAATGACCACTAAGAATGCTTATTGCTTTTTTGAAAAATTCAAAGAAGATGGATGAGTGGTAACTAGTTTATCAGAGCAGAGAAAAACTAAAATCCAGACACCTGTCATAGAGGACATCAAAAAGAAGTAAATTGGCTCAATCATGACTAGGTTTAGGAATTGAAAGCACCATGTATGTCCCAATTCAATGGTGGGAGATTGGATGGAAAGCAAGAGAACTCGTTAAGTTTAAGAAGCAATTAGATGGCACGTCGTAGTTCTGGTTGTGATAGATTTGCTTCTGAAGTTCAGGAGACAACAGAGCTACATTTTGAAAGTACTCAGGAAAAAATATCAACCTAGAATTCTACGTGCAGGAAAAATATAATTTTTAAAAGAAGTCTTAGAAAGTAAGGAAATTATTATACATACTACAACATGGATGAATCTTGAGGATATAATGCTAAGTGAAATAAGCCAGTCACAAAAGGTACTTAAAGTAGTCAAAGACATAAAGACAGAAAGTAGAATGGTGTTTCCGAGGACTGGTGCAGGAGATAGGGAGTTGTCTAATGGGTACAGACTTTCAGTTTGGAAAGACGAACACCTTCTGAAGATGGATACTGGTAATGGTTGCACAACAATGTGAATGAACTCAATAGCACTGAACTGTACAGCTTAAAATGGTAAATTTTACTCTGTGTGCAATTTTACCGCAATCAAAAAATAACAGATGAGTCTTGAGACTACTGATCCTGAAAAACATTATAGACTCTTTCTCCCTGCTTTACTCTCACTAAGTACAACCCTGGTAATAATGTAAGAAGCAGCCAGAGGAGAACTCCGAAAGGTGGAAAAAGAAAGGTGAGCTGCTTAGGGAACCTAAGGATTGCAGGAACAAAATGGGTACAGGGCATTTTATGTTCCCCCATATCTCACCGTAATAAAGACCTAAGCCGGGTGTGTCCCAGCCTCATACTTAGCAACAAAATGTGGCCCAGGTAGACTCATTCCTCCTCCAGATCAATGTGAGTCCCACTGACAACATCAAGGTGAAGGCAAGGGAAATCACATCAATCAGAAGCCTCACAGACATTAAGTAGCCACTGGAGGTGCTCTCTTTCCCACCAGGACTGAGACTGTGCTCCATCACCTACACATACCAAGCATCCTGCACTGGCAAGAGGGGTCCACCACAACAAGTAGCCAGGCCCTGAAAGTCCCCGTGGGCTGGAAACTTCCTTACTCTGCATTAAGACACCAGGTGTCCTGGCAACAATACTTTAAAAACATTTTATCACCTTAAAAGCATTCACTGTTTCCAACAGACAGAGAGAATCCTGTTACAAAACATATATAAAGAAGCTCTATAACAGTATAAAGTTCATTGTTCCTTTTTTCTTTTTGGCTTTTCTATTTCCATCCACGGCCCCAAAGAATTTTACCTTAATGGACTTGATTACTGTATCTTTCATCGACCACTTCTATCAGTCAGGACAGCTACATAATGCTTCATCAACAAGTCCAAAATTTCAATAGCTTCACACAACAAACTACTTTTCACTTAAGCATCATATCTAATGTAAATGGGATCAACCGAAAAACTACAGAAACAATAAAAAATTCAGTAACAAGCAGCAATAAAATTAAAAACAATAAATCAACAGCATTCATGAATCTAAGTAACAAAAGATATATGAAGGAAATTATCCCTTTTATACATGGGTAAACAAATAAATGAATGAATGAGCAGAACATGAATATAGTCCTATTTCTGATAAAGATAGAGAAATAGAGACTAAATTTGTCCTCCCACCTGAAGTAAACAAAAAACTGCACAAAATATTAGAAACAATGATTTTCAAAACATTGGACATCAAGCAACAAAAGAGTTGCTATGATTGTCCTAGCTTATTGTCTAAAGAAAGTTTCCAAACTATAGCACAGAAAAGTAGAACCACGCAGAACCTAACAGTGTTCCTGAATTGAAGAATAAGAATTGGGGTTCAGAAGAATTAAGTTAGCTAGAATTCACAAAACCAAACAACAGAAAGAAGAGAATTTCAGAGAGAGAGAGAAAGAGAGAGCACTCGGGAGCCCTGAAAAGGGTCCCACTTGATTATTAGCTAAACACTGAATAACACAACCCAAGGCAGAGGAAAGATCCACTTACAGAGATTAGAGGGGAAAACATCTGGGGCTAAAGGGAAAGATATAGCTCCTACTTCCATCAGCCAGAGTGAAAAGCAAAAACAACTCACAGAGCATCGACAGCGTATTCAGAGTATTGACTCAGAAGTAGGAAAAACATATCTCTGGATAAGCATTGTTCTGGTCATGCCTAACAGATTAAAAACAGGACACACTATATATTGTGGGAATGCAAAAATATTCAGCACACAAAAAGGTAAAACCACAAGATCTGGCCTCAAATGAAAAATTACTAGGCATTCAAAGAGGATAAAAATGTGGCCCATAATAAGCAGCAACAATCTAAAAGTAGCCGAGAAATGACACAGAACAGAATTAGTACACAAAAACATCAAGATAGCTATTATAACTGTATTTTCACATGTTCAGGAGAAGAAAAGAAAGAATATGTTAACTAGAGATATGAAAGATATTTTTTAAAAATCCATATTTAACTTTATAAATAAAAACTACAATTTCTGCAGTGAAAAATATATAAGATGGGATAAGAGTAAATTACACATTGCAGGGGGGGGAATTAATGAACTTAAAGACATACAATAGAAATTATCCAAAATAAAACACAAGTAGGAAAAAAAGAGACAATTCTAAGTGACTTAATTTATATGTAATAGTAGTCCATAAAGGGAATAGGGGATAGGGACAGAAAAATATTTAAAGAAATAATGGCTGAACATTTTCTAAATTGATAAAAACTATAAGCCTAAGGGTCAAATAACCTCAATAGAATTCAAAAAAACTTAAATAAAATTACACTAAAACATATAAAAGCCAAACTGTTTAAAATCAATAGTTAAAAGAAAATCTGAAAAGTAGTCAGATAAAAACACAAATTACAGAAATCATAAGAATTACAGCAGACTTCGCATCAGAAACAATACAAGCTAAAGGACAATGTAGCCACACCTTTAAAAATCCTGAAAGTAAAAATATCTTTAAGCCTAGAATTCTCTACCAAGAGAAAATATATTTCAAAAAATGTACACAAAAAATAACTTTTTCTGATATTTAAAAGCTGAAATAACTCATCGGCAGAACATTACTGCAAGAGTAAAGAAATCATTCAAGAAGAGAGAAAAGATGCCAGATGGAAATCAGGATCTACACAAAGGAATGAAGAACACCAGAAATGGTAAATAGTTGGGTAAATATAAAAACATTTTCTTATATTTGTAATCACTTAAAATATAAATGACATTTTAAAGCAAAAATAATAAAGTGTATTGTGAAACAAATACAATAGTAAGATGTACAATAATAATAGCCCAAATACCAGGAGAGTTGAAATGGAAGTATACTACTTTATGGGTCTTATAAAATACATGAAGTGGTATACTATTACTTGGAAGTAGATTATGATATGTTAAAAATGAATACTATAAGCCCTAAACAACCACTGAAATAAAACAACAAAGATGAATAGCTCAAAAGCTAATAAAGGGAATAGAAAAAAATTGTTTTAAAAATAATCAATCCATATGTATGCAAAAAAAGAGGAAAATGGAACGTCTTTGTTCCAGGCAGCGAGATGGTAGATTTTAACCCAACCATATTCTCAATCATAGAATCAGCTTCCCACTGACCAAACTGGAGACAATTTGGGCACTAAAATAAAGATATTAATGGACTATAACCAAATATAGAAAACCATGAGTCCATTTAAATATAAGTAAATGAGTGAATAAATTGAAAGTTTAATGAGGAATAAAATATTTACTTAGTTTCAAATTATCTCTTCCCCCAAATACGTATTAACTACAAACGGAGGAAGAGTAACTTTACAGTGAAGAAGCCTGGAACATACCGTGGGACTTATCTTCTATGTATGTTTTATTAATTATTGTTTATCTCTTCTTAATTATCTACAAGATTTAAGACAGTTTAGTGATATAACAGGGAAATAGCAGAATGTAGTTCTTTGGTTTACAAGCTTTTACAAAATAAAACTGTTTTCAAGCCAAAACCTTACTTAACGGCCCGAGTTTAACAAATAAAAGCAATAATTTTTTAGAGAAGAGTGTTGCAAAACCTTACATGTTTAACACTTTCCCATCATAAAGTTAATCAACTGACATAATAAAGATATGTACTAAATTAAAAAATTGAAACTGGAAAATTGTAGTGTAAGGCTGAAAATTTTATGTGTCACCTCAACATCTTTGGGCCTTAAAAGGCCAAAAAGCCTTACAAAGGTTCCCTGTGCTCTCCCCTCTGGGCTAGTTCCCCTATCAGCAGGACTGCTCTACCTGGTCTTCACCTTAATTGCTTTCTCTTTCCTGCCAGCCTGAAAAATTAATCAAACAGCCCAATCGCATCCTCTCGCGGGAACCACGTATTTGCCTCGTCCTCTTGTTACTACGAAGCCTTTCCTCCCACAGCCTCTACTTGTTCAGTCTGCTCCCAAGTGCAACCCAACATTAGATTGATTCTTTTTTCAATCCAGATGAATCAAAAAGTTGTCAAAATAAACCCTGCGAAAGCAATAAAATAATCACAGACAAATTTATTTACAAACTCAGAATTGAAAATATCTTTGTAAATAAGAGATAAAACCTAGAAGCAATAAGAAAGGAATGACAAATTATCCACAAAGAAATATAATATTTCTGAAAAGAAAAAATTCACAAAGATAAAAGTCAAAATATTTAGAAAAATATGTGCAATATAAATGCAAAGGCAAACTTCCCAGTTTAAACAGACATCAAAAACTATGAATAGGTAGCTCATAGATAAACTAATACAAATGTCCTATATACATATGAAAATATGCTCAAGTTCATAAGTTTCAAGAAATATAAATCAAAATAACAAAATATCATATTTCGTCTACCTGGCAAAAATGTTAAAGCTATAATACTCAGTGCTGGCGATAGTGTTTGGAAAGAGGAACTTAATAAAATTCCTGTTAGAATTTCTACTATTGGTGGAAAAGTGTAAATTTACATATTTTTGTGTAGCAATTTGGCTATGTCCAAATTTCTAAACCCACATATTTTATCCCAACCACGCCATAGCTAGAAATTTCTCTATGGATGTATGTATTCAAAAACATCTGCCAAGATACAGATATATCTTTAAAACTATAATTATAAAAACAGGAAATAATCTACATGTTCATCAAGAAGAACTAGTTAATATACTCTGACACAATCATACAATGGAATGCCATGAAATCAATAAAAATAATAAGGTTTGTATGTGCTTATAGAGAAAAGCTTCCATATATATAAATAAATGAATAATAAATAAAAATAAAAGATATGTAGATAGTGGTGTGCGCAGTATGATTTATTTTGTGTAAATTAAAATTATATATCTATATTTAGAAGTATATACACATGTACATTTACTATATACATATTTTTACACAGAGGTATATGCATAAAACTTTTTTTCTGGAAATATATACAAAGGGAAGAAATGATGAGAGAGGAGATATTTTACCTTTCTGAGGAGTTACTATTAGTTGTATGAAAAAAATATATATATAAAGTTTTAATGAGATTAATATATGTAAGTTACTTGGCACAATGTAGAAATATCCAATATATGTTTATTTTATTCTCCCTTAACACTGAAAGTTAATAATTCTTCTCTAGGACCCACCAGAACTCTTTTTAATTTAATTGGTTCTTTATGTTCATATAGAATAACTCAGGATCTTAAAATTAAAAATTCCTAGAGAGAAGAAAAGATAATTAGATAATTCCCCTAACTCTATTTTTTTGTTTACTAAATAGAACTAATTTATTTAAACTTTAAACTCTTAAACATTTAAAATTTTCCTTCTAAATCCTAAATTCTGGTATTGTTGATGTGATCTTTGTTTCTAATTTGGCTTGCCTCCACCCCCAGACTATTTTACTCATAGAATTCATATTTTACTAAATTTTCTACATTAGCTCAGTTCACTCCTCAAAAGAGATTTGAAATGTGAGCAGCAGACAGACAGACAGACAGATAGATACCCTCTTTTCTAAGGAAACACTGCACTTAAATTCAACTGGTCTATGCCACGTGGGCCCTCAGCAGTACTCACTGCCTGGATCAGCTGTCCTCCTAACACTAGAGCTGTCAGTGCCAGGATCCAAGACAGAATCTTACCTCCAAGTGCTCTTATCACGTTTTAATTGCATATGTCTGTAGTCCCTTACTGCCTGCCACTTAGTATTCCTGCATGTTGTTAAACAGCTGCCGCGTTGTTTCCCTAGAGGTACCTTGTTGAATATTCTTACCTATTTCATAGGGCTGTTGTAAAGCTTAATTAATTGATGTTTCCTGAATGCCTCTAGGTTTTCAGATGAAAAGTGCTAGGTTGAAGTGTAGAGTCTTATTAAATCTCGTTTTATCTTGGAGATTGAAGCATTTCACCTGGTCTTGACTCCTCACAGATAGGGTATGTTCCCGTCCCCTATACCCTGTTCAGAGTCCTTAGATCGTGGTGAAATTTTTACTGTAGCCATCACCTCAACCCAACCTCTGAGAGGTGATGGGTTATTCAAAATGTCACACAGGGCTATGGTCCAAGACCACATTCTCTTCCAACCAAGCTAAGTGGGAGTAAGACAGAATGAATTTCTCATAGTAAACCACAACATAACCTTACCAAGTTCCAGATGACCTAAAGATTTTTTTTTCTACAAAGCCTATGAAAAACATGAAGGATTTTAGATGAGCAAAATAGATGAAGAGGGATTTCAAAGAATAAGAAACCCAAAAGGCCCAAAATCATATAAAAATCACATCTAACATCACTAAGAAACAGTGATACACAAATTTAAAAAAAAAAATTCAAGTACTATTTCCCACTTGTCCTATTGGCCAATATGAAATAAATCTTTAAGAAAATACATAGGAATGATAAACTCCAAATTCAGGAAAGGGGGTAGTGGAGAGCATCTTGGATTTAGGAAAAGCACACAGAGGGTTTCAATGTAGTGGTAGCTAGAAAGGAATTAATTATATTAAGCTTTATGCATTTTTATCTTTATGACTTTTATATACATGAAGTGTTTCTTAATGAAACTATTCATTATTAACTTTTATGTTTGCATGAATGAAGTATTTCATAAGAATTTAATATTTAAGAAACTACATGAGGAATCCTAAGAGGCAGAATATGGAGAGTTGAAAGGAAAGGACTTGAGGAAGAGAACCAAGTTGGAAGTTTAGCCAATCAAGTTCACAACTTCGTAACATCTACAGAGATGCATGAGAGCTGTATACAATCTTTAATATGCCTAAGTCACATTCTCACTAATGCTGGGAAAGCACACTTTTATGAAATCTATTATTGCATAGAGGATGCTACAGCTACTTTTGAGTTATGTTTGGAAATTTCATTATTTGTAGAAAACCAACTAATTTGCCCCGACCACTAGAGCAGTAACTTGCAAACACTTTATAGATGTTCATATAAAATTTCATGTAGATTTCAAATATGTAAACTGATAAAACTATGTTTTCTCTGGTTTAAGCTCTGGTGGAAGTCCGTACTCTTACCATTCTTCCCCAGTCTCCAACTACCTCTGCAGGGTCCTAGGATTTAATAGAACACAACTGGAATCTCATTGTTCTAAAATAGCATTTCCTGAAGTATGTTTTGTAGAAACACCAGTACTGAGATATATTCTATATTAGTGGGATTTCACAGTCATATGTACCTCCTTGGATATTAACAATGCATATTAAAGGCTCTAAGAAGCTCTTCAATAAATAAAACTGCTTAATTTTGTTTAATCCAGCATTTCTCAAGCTTAGGTGGCTACAGAACACTTTTCCTCACAAAATATTTTTATTATTAGTCCATAGAACACTAAGCACTGCTTTAGAAACACCTGGTTTAAACCATAAAACAAATGTATCTTTCCAAGAAGATAAATATTTGGTTCATTTTCAATATAAGAAACATACAGTTTCTAACAATGTCTTTACATTACCCAAATGCTTATTTTTTCAAATGCATTTTTCTAGTACATTCTCTAGTACTTTCTGTTATTAAAAATATATACCTTCTGTTATTAAAAACATCGTAATGTCTCCAGCTCCTTTATTTTAGTATTTTATTCATTTTTATTCTTAATTTCATTTTTGGATAGTTCACTGTTAGTGTATAGAATTGCAACTGATTTTTCAATAGTAATTCTGTATTTCGCAACTTTATTGAATTCGCTTATTAGTTTTAATAGGTTTTTTTGGTGTGGAACATTTAGGATCTTTTGCATATAAGATCATGCCACCTACAGAGAATTTTACTTTTTCTTTTCTTATTTGGATGCCTTTTATCAATCATATTTCTTGATTTCAAAATATATTGCAAAGCTATAGTAATTAAAACAACATGGTACTGGCATAAAAACAGATATATTGACCAATGGAACAGAATAAAAAACCCAAAAGTAAACCTACACATATACAGTCAAGTGATCGTCCACAAGGCTGCCAAAATGTACAATGTGGAAAAGACAGTCTCTAAATAACCCAAGTACAAAATGTACAAAGGACTTGAATAGACATTTCTCCAAAGAAGATGTGCAAATGGTCAACAGGCATATGAAAAGATGCTCAGCATCTCTAATCATCAGGAAAATGCAAATCAAAACCACAATGAGCTATGACCTCATACCTGTTAGAATGAGTGTTATTAAAGCATAAAGAAATAATAAGTGTTCTTAAAGGTGTGAAGAAATTGAAATTGTTGTACATGGTTAGTATAAATATAAAATGGCATAGTGCTATGAAAAACAGTATGGAGGCTTTTCAAAGAAATTAAAAATAGAACTATTACATGACACAGCAATTCTAATTCTGGCTATACATCCAACAGAATTGAAATCAGGATTGCAAAGAGATAGCTGCATTTCTATGTTCAATGCAATATTATTTAAAATAGCCAAGGTATAGAAATAACCTAAATTCCCATTGATGGATGAGTGGATAAAGAAAATATGGTATATAAGTATAATGGAACACTATTCTAACCTTAATAAAGAAGGAAATCCTGCCACCTTTAACAACACTTGTTATTTATTTATTTATGCTTTAATAAACCTGGAGGACATTATGCTAAATGAAATAAGCCAGTCACAGAACAAATACTGCATGATTCCCCTTACACGAAATATCTACATTAGATGAACTTAGAAACAGAGTAGAATGGTGGTTGCAAGGAGCTCGGTGGAAAGGGAAACAGGGAGTTGCTGTTCAATGGGTATAAAGCATCAGTTACACAAGATGAATAAGTTGTAGAGATCTGCTATACAATACTGTGCCTATAGGTAACAATACTGTATGGCAGTTTTATCTCCAGGGGACACGTTCCAAGAGCCCCAGTGGATGCCTGAAACTGCAGGTAGTACAGAACTCTATACAGTGTTTTCTCCTTTACATATATACCTATGATAAAGTTTAATGTATAAATTAGGCACAGAGAGAGATTAACAATAAAAATAAATACATAAAATTGAACAATTATAACAATAATATTGTAATAAAAGTTATGTGACCGTGGTTTCTCTCTCAGTAAACTAGCATGAATTTCTTTTTCCTTCTACACAATTTCATAGATAAAAGATTTGTTCTTACAACTGATCTTAGCAACCTCAACATACAATTTTTTTCCTCCTTCTTAAGTTAAGAATTTTCGTCCTTTCACTTAAAGGAAGAACTTTATGGCTTCCCTTTGTCTTATCCAAATTGCTTTAGGGCCATTATTAAGTAAAATAAGGGTTACCTGAACACAAGCACCGTGATACCACGACAGTTGATCTGATAACCAAGATAGCTACCAATAACTAATGGGCATATACAGCGTGGATATGTCGAATTAAGAGATAATTTATATCCAGGGTGGATATCATGAGATTTCACCATGCTATTCAGAACAGCATGTAATTTAAAACATGAAATATTTATTATTGGAATTTTTCATTTAATAATTTTGGACAATAATTGTCTGTAACTAAAATCATGGAACATGCAATTGTAAGGGTATTATATTACACACTTAAAATTTTGTTAAGAGGGTAGATCTCATGTTAAATGTTCCATGATTTTTAAAATCAAACAAAAAACCTTATACATTGTAGGTTGGTTATCTATTTAATTTGTTCGACATATGGATACTGAGTGTTTATCCTAAAGGAGGGATTTTAAGTGCAAGGATGAATGAGACCCATGTTTTATATTCATGGAGTTAAAAAAAAAAGTTTTGCATTTTTTAAAAGACATGTTGTTAACAAAATAAAGCAAATTCTTCAAGCATACATTGAACTTAAGAGATTTTGATATTTCTTCAATATATTAAGTCCTAAAAAGTTTTCAAGCTGATCTTTGATGACATGTTTAGTGATATGAGTGCATCTACACTTCTATAAGTGCTAAGATAAGTAGACATTTTAAAATATTTTCTGTATTAATAAATAAAAAAAACACATAGACTTTATGGAACAAACATATCTAGAGGCTAGGATAGAACTGAGATAAAGACAGAGATTAGCAGCACTGAAAAGGTCTAGTAAAGTGGGGAAGAAAGGGAATATCCACAAAACTTCATTTTAATGAAGTATGGATCAAGTTTCCACCATAGCTATTTGTTTTAATTATCTACCTCTTTTAAAATATTACTTATTTTTAAAACTTAAAATTTTCATTAAAATGCCAGATTTACCAAATCCAAAGAGGCTTTGGGTGTTTTCTAGAAATATTTAATTAGAGTCTCTTATTTGCAAGAATTTATTGCCAAAATTATAGGGCAGATTTAAGACTTTATTCTACACGCAACAAGTATGAAAACAAGATTATTATAAAATGTGCTTTTAGAATATGGGCCTTTCCTTGATTTTTTGAAACAAGGAAAATACTTCAAGCAGGAATGCAATACCATCTTCCCAACTAACCAAAAAACTATACTTCTCCAGAGTGAAATCACTCATTTGATTGCATGCCTTTGCCTGAATGTCATGTGAGCAAATGAGGGGAAAAGCCCTTTTCTTAGAGCTTTTAAAGGATGAACATTTAACACTAATAAATGACGCTAATGATCTAAGTAGTCTAAGCATTCTGGTCTCTCGGGAAATTTTAGAGTTCCTTGTTGATATTTTCCTGATAAAAGAAAAGCATAGCCTAGTGAAGAGAATTGTCTAACCTAATTGGCCAATTGAAGATGGTATTAAAGATGTTAGAAATCTTTTTGTGCTTTCCTATGTTGACAACTTGATCTGAGCCTTTTGATATGTTATGTACACACTTAGTCCTCCATAACATAAGACATTTGATATATTTTTATGTTCCTAAATTCTTTAGCCACTCATTCATTCAATCGATCAGAATCAGTGTACTTACAGTAAGGAAAGCTCCAAGAAATATAAAATATAAAATTCAGTATTTTCCCTTGGAGAGCTTATAGTCTCATTGGAGAGATTAGAAATAGAGCATTTATATATAGTTTTGTAACAAAATAGTATGGCAACCCAAGTGATATAAGAAAATAAATGGTATGGGCCAAAATTATAGGATAGAAAAAAATGAGTAAAACAGTACTCATTTGCCTATAAGTTAGAGAAAGATGAAGTTGCTGGGAGACAAATTGGTCATGGAAATTTCACAGTGAAGGAAATTCGACCTAGTCAGAAGGATAAAAGAATTTGGAGAAGCTAAAATGAGGTGGAAGAACATATCTGAGAAAGAAATTTTTGTGAATAAAAACTCATAGACTGTCTGCAAACCATTCAAAAGACACAATAAAATTTTGTTGTCACTATTCCACTTTACTGGATCATATACAAAGCATCTAAAATAAGTTCATTAAATCGAAAAATTTGCTAGTAGAAGTACAAGCAAGAAAGAACAGCACCAGAGCACAGCTTCCTTTTTGAAACTCACCCACATGCCTAAGTCCCTTAATATTTAGCATATGTTAAAATATTAACTTTCTAAAGGAAATAGGTGAAAAACTGGGAAATCTGAACCAATTAGCTGCTGCCAAAGTCCCACTACATTCCAAAGCATTCACATTGCAGAAGCCCCTTCACACTTCGGCCACACTACCTCACCTGAAATTCTTTTTTTTTTCCCCTAGGCCTGGAGCATTGGAAAATTTATTTGCCAAAGATGGTTAGATAGGGATGTTTGGGATTAGCACCAAAGAAGATAATTCTTTAGATGAATTTGTTAACCCATAGATTTATGTACCCAAAATAAAAACACAGAAATAGCATCCTAGACACATATGTTGAGTTAGGTTTTACTAGGCACCATTTTCTTTGACTTTGTAATCTTTTTTCCACAGAATCTTTCTGAATCAAGCTAAACACAATGCCCAGTTCTTAGTTTAAATTACTGAAGAAGTATACAGTTTGAAACAAATGAATCAAGTTGTGTTTATTTTGTAGTACCTAATTTTATGGTATTAGGCACTATTTAGGAATACAGGAAAAGTGCTTAATTGGGGGAAGATAAGACAACATATGAGACAATTAGAGAGCAATAAATTGCATTTACATAATTAAATGCCATAGTTGGTGTGGTTCAGACTAGAAAAACAGTCAGACGGCAGGGGTAATGATGAGAGTATCCAAATGCTTAGATAAAAGGGCTTTATGGATTCTGGAGTCGTATAAGCAAAGATAGAGGGAAAAAAGAGAGAATGTTTGTGTCATGTGTGTATAATAACAAGCAGACTAGTCTATGTAAAAGAGAGGGTATGTACCAGGAAAATACACAAGAGAAAAGTACAGAGAGAAACTGCAATATACTATAGGAGCTGTCAATGTATAGCCTGCAGCCTATTTTTGTAAATAAAGTGTGATAGGAAAAAAATCCACCTTCATTAGTTTATAGTCTATGGCTGCTTTTACATAACAGTAGTGTTGAGAAGTTATGACGGAGACCCTAAGACCCACAGAGCCTAAAACATTTATTATCTGGCTCTTTACAGGAAGAGTTTGCCAATCATTGGCATAGAACAAATATTTGGAAGAGAGGGAACAAATGTGGGATTCCAGACTTCCAACAGATATGTTATATTTCCTTGCTGCCCCAGCCACAATACATCTTATTCCCTGGGTTCCACAGGTCTTCTGACAAAGGATAGACTATAGAAGATCTCAACAAATAGGCAGAGGGATTGAGAATTGATGTAATGGAAAGTGGAAATTCGAGGATAGAAAAAATGATCAATCTGGAAGATTAATCAAGAATGAGAGCAGAATGGAAACCTGAAAGAAAGGCACCAGTTAAAATGTTGCATAGATTTGAGGCAGGGGTTTTCATAAGAAATGGAGATGACAATTCAGAGAAACATTTCCAAAGATGTCTCAAGTCCGGGTGACAAATAATGTGGGAGGGGCCATTTAAGGGAAAGAACATTAGACTAGGAATAACAGAATTGGGTTGTAGTTCCAGCTCTGCCATTGATTAGCAGTATCATTAGTAAAAACACTTTACAGGTCTCCGTTTATTCATAATAACACTAGGAAGTTGGTAGAAACATTACTATGTACTATTTTTGAGTACCTACTTGGTATCAAACACTGAGCAAAGGCATTTTACATATTCTCTCCGGCCCTCAAAAAAGGTTCCAAGATAAGAATTGCCAGGACCATTTTACAAATGAGGAAACTGAAGCCCAGAGAGGATGAATAAATCGTCTGATAAGACATAGCTAGGAAAGTAACAAAATAAGTTTCAAATTTAGAATTGGTCTCTGCATTAAAGAGAATCATGTGGTACAAATGTTCATCATATAAAGGATATCTTATAAAGGATAATCACAACTTTATTCTGGGAAATCCTGTATCATCTTTCTCTAAAGTATTTAGGTAGTTAGGACTTCCCTCCTTTTATCCCTCTAAAACAGAGTTTATTAACCAAATAAACATCCATGTGCTTCTTTATATTCTCAAGTGCCTTTGCAGCCAGCTTGACTATGTTGTAGCCAGTAGATGTGGGTAGAACTGATGTAAGCCACTTTCTATACCGAGCCTCTGGGGGAAAAGAAATTGACATACGCAGTGCTTTATAGTTTCCAATGAGTAGGCTTTCATATATAAATTATCTCATTTAACTCTCACAGGTAATAAGAACTAGTGTTAGTATAATCAGAAACATGATTATAGATAAAGAATCTTAGTCACAACCAGATAGGATACTTTGATTATTCCTTAGGTAAGAGGATGACTCTAAGGCAACACATCTTTTATTTCTGTGTTTCAGCACCCACCAGTGCCTGAAGCTACTCGTCCATTTATTAAATGAAGTAACTAACATTTGTATATAAACAGCATCTGAATAGGACACAAATAGGTCGTTCTTGTAAATAATACAAGTAGTTCAGAAACTATTTAAAAGGTTAGCATAAAATCCTATTTTCATAGCTAAAGCATATTTTATCAATTTTTTCTTTCCTTAATATAAGTTTTTCAGTTTATAACCAATGTTAACTTTAATAATTTTACATAGAAGGGCATAATTTTTCTCTTTCTTTTATGATCCCAACCTTTTTCTTTTTCTACTCAGTGACCGCTTCAAATAGTGAACCAGTCCCACATTTCCATCCTGTACTTAGCAGATCTGAGCCAACATCTTTTATGGTCCCCTTATCCTTATGTAGTTTAAAAGAATACTGGGATCCCTCTTCTGGATCCATGTGGATATTTCAGAATGCTAGGGAAACTTAATTGAATTTAATCTTGGATCTCATTATTATAGTAATAAATTGCTCAATCTTTTTGCTTATTCTCTGAATTGATTGTTTTTTCTTTTTCCTTTTTTTTTCCCCCTCTTCCACTGGAATTTAGAGAGAAAATGGTTTCAACTGAATCAGATAGCCTTGGTATGACAACAAAAATTAAAATGAATGGTGAAAAAAAAATCAAAAGCTTTGCTCTTTGAGATATAATTTAGTGTCTGGCAGGAATAATTCAACAAAATTGTGTTCACTTCCTGATCACATAACTAAACAAACAATGAGGGGGGAAGTCCTGCTGAGAGACATTTTCACATTAAAAGGTGCTAAAAATGGGCTAGATCTCCTCACAGCCCTGCTGGAGGCCTCCGTTCAATTTTTAGTCATTTCCTCTCTGTCTCCAGACTGGTTAGCAACTGGAGAGGCAGGGAAAAGAAAAAAAGAAAAAAAAAAGGAAAGGCTATACCTCTGTGCTGATCCACTTAGCAATTCAGGGAAAGAAAGGGAAGAAAATTTTGGCCCTTCCCGCAATTTCCAGATAGTCACAGGGAGGGAAGCTAAAAGAGAGAAAGGGTAAATAGAAAAGATTAGAAATCTTCTTAAGACTCTTCTTAGGTAGAGATCTAAAATAAGTCAGAATCTTACTCAGAGGTTCTGCATCAGAAGATCTATACAAATTAGGCCTTCACTGATGGCCAGAGCCTACAAGAAAGATGAAAATTAAATATACTTAGACATACAGAATTTGACATAGCCTCTTAAACTAAGCTATTGGTGCTACCTTTTTTAATCTTATGAACAAACAATGATAAATACACAAACATCAGAGTCCTTCTATAAGTATTTATGCAGGTAGAACTTCCACTAGAAATACCATGTCCTTTGCATTCATGTAATGACTGATTTATAAATAGTTTGAATGCCTGATATCGACCAGGAATTATATTAGAATGTGATATATAAAGATGGGTGAAACTTGCCCTTTGGAATTCACAGTCTAGGACAGGATTTCCCAACCATGACACTATTGACATTTGGGGCAGAATAATTCTTCGTTGAGCTATCCTCTGCATTGTAGGATGTTTAGCAGTTTAGCAGTATCCTTGGCCTATACCCACTAGATGCCAGTAGCACTCTGCCTGAGTTGTGTTATCAAAATGTTGTGACAACTGAAAATGTCTCCAGACATTGCCAAATGTCCCCTGGAGGAGTGTGGGCAGAATTTCACAGCTGGTTGAGAACCACTGGTCTAAAAGGTGAGACAAGGTTTTAGAGGCAAATAATCACAATGCAATGAGAAGGGCTAGAGTATGTAAGAGGTACTGTGGGAGCACTCAGAAGAGAGCAGCTAGATAATTTGAAGGAAAAGAGGAGAAAGATGGATGCCTCTATTTGTGTTAAGCACCCTCCAATAATCAAATATGTTAACAAGTGGATAATAATAATAAACAGCACATAACACTTATTGAGCACTTTCTTTGTTTCATGCACTGTTCTAAACATTTTGCAGACATTAACTCATTGAATCCCCACAATGGCCCTATGAGATAGATTTCATGATTATCCTCATTTTATGATAAAAAAAAAAACAGGCATAGAAAGGTTAAGTAAGTTGGCCAGGTTATGGAGCCAGTAAATGATAGAGCCTAGATTCAAAATCCAGGCAGTATACCTTAATAAAGCTGATAAAAGGGATGGGAGGCAGTCTGGCTTCAGCAAATTTTATTTTTAAACAATACAGGGAAGAAGACAGAGAGATTAGAACTCAAAAAAAAAAAAAAAAAAAAAAGGATAAGCACCACCAATAGTGAGAAGACGGAGGAAAAAGGAAGCACATAAGTTATAAACATCAAACTTGCTAAGAGACTAGACCCTTCCTTTGATTTATGAGGTCTCATTTTACACGATTCTTTCTTCTTCATTTCCATTATTAGCGATTACTCTTTCTAGAAAAAACAATAGCTTAATTCAGCAACATACAACGAACTAATACTTACACACAATAATGGTTCATTGGATGGCAAATAAAAAGCATGGGTGACTACCGATGCTTTTTGAGATTGGTTAAGCAATGTTTTGCTGTAGAAGCTGAAAATTATATGAAGGAAAAATGTCTTCCTCTTAAAATACTTTTACTTTCAGATAATGCAGCTAGTCATCCACACAATTTAGAACATCCAAATATAAAAGTTGTATATTTGCCACCAAATGCAACTTCCTTCGTCCAGCCTTTAGATCAAAGCATAATTTCCACCTTTACGATGAATTATATTAAACAGAGTTTTAATAATATTTTTAATAAACTTGAAGATAATGAATCATAGTTACAAACCTGGAATAAATACACAATTTTAAGTTGTATCAAGAATATTGTTTTAGCTTTGAGTGATATAAATGCTTGCTGGAAAGCGATATGGTCAGAAGTGGTTGTACCAGGGAATATGGTTCCAACAACTGAAGAGTGATTAACTGGCATTAATTTATTAAATAAATTTTAAGAAGGCTCTGACAATTTGAAAGCAGATGATATTAACCAATTATTGGTTGATCACGAATTAACTGGTAATGAATTAATTCACTTAATATCTGAAGCCCATCTTGTCGATGAATACAGCAGTGAACTTGAGCCAGTTTCATTCACTGCAGAAAATATTTACAAAGTTCTTCAACTGGCCACAAAGTTGGAAACTGCAACTCTAGATATTGATCCAAACATTCAACAAGGTTTAGAATTTCAAAAAGATTTTTTAAAATGTTGCAGTGAATGTCAAAGAATTTATGAAAACTTAGCAAAAGATGAGTTTGGAAAAAGATCATCTAAAAACATAAACATACGTAATGAAATTGAAGTAGTACTTCCAAATATTTTGAGTGGTGAAGATAGTGACTCTGTGCCAATTAAAAAGAGAAGGTTGATTGCTTTAGATTGCAGTACAGACATTGACATTGAATAAAATTTATTTTGATTTTTCTGAATTCTCATTAGCATTTTTTGTGAAAATATGTGAAATATTTTTATGACTTATATTGACCTATTTTTTTAGTATTTTTTTTATACTGGTGGACTCTTTTTACATGGTTTTCTTCCATGTAAAAAAAAATAAGAGACATGGAATGGATAATTTGTTTCAATTGAGGGATGGGTGTAGATCTTAATTATTTCCACCACAAAAAAGAAATGATAATTATGTGACATGATAGAGGTGCTAGTTAATGTTACAACGGCAATCATATTGCCATATTATAAATATACCACATCAAAATGTCATACACCTTAGGCTTACACGTTACATATATTTCAATTTTAAAAAGAAAAGAAAAAGAAAGCATGAGGCAAAAGAGAAGGGTGTCAAAAATAGGCAATGCTTAACCACTTTAGGAAATTGTGTGTTAGAGACATTATGACTAGAAGCAAATCAGGCCTGGGTTATGATTTGCATGTAAATTTGCACTTGCAAGGTTTATAGCTATAATATGGTTTGACTAGAGAGTATTGAACCTGAAAACCAAAAAAAATCTACTTAGGACAGCCCAATTTTCTGTACTTCTCAAAATGGGGTGTCTACAGGGTATATGGCAGTGTAGTAAGAGATATATGAAGCTTTAGGATAAATATAGCTTATTTTAGAGTGTTCATTTTTTGAAGGTTTAATACTTTACAAAAATAGAGCAGATATATTGTAAATTTTACAATAGTTGTTAACCTCAAAGCTTTCAGGGAATTTTAAGTTTGCAATGTCACTGCAGGCTGTGCCCCCAGGCCTCTAAAAGTATGCAAGCATTCTCTTTCTTCATTTAGCACTATGAAAGAAAGAAATTGAGAATCTCATCCTAGAGTATGGTAAACATTTTTGGATGGTGAAGTATGTTTATTAGAAATTGGAATTTAAAAGGAGTGTGTCATTGTCATATTTTTGGTTTAAACCAAGCCAACCAAGGAGGAATGCCATCAAGAACAGGCTTGTAACAGTTTTTGTGACCAGTTTATGGTGCCACCTTGACAGCACATCTGCCTACATCAGCCTGGAACCGGCTGCTTGAGATGAGTGTTCTAAGAAGAAATCAGAACCAAGTCTTGAACAAAGACTTCTTCAGCAGAGCATTGCCCTAATTAAGAAGCTCAATATACAGTCCTGCCTATTATCACCTCTTATCTCAGGCCTTTGTATTTGTTCTTCCCTCTGCCTCAATTACCTTCTGAACTCTCTCCCTTACCTCCTCCCGGTCACTACACAAAGGCCTTCTCTGCCCATCCTACTTAAATTAGAAATTCTTCCCCTGTGTTGAATCCTTGCCCATACCACCTACTACCATCTAACGGGCTGCATATTGTACTTGTTAATTTTTTTTATTGTCTATCTTCCATCACTAGAATTTTAGCTCCATGAAGGTAGTAATTTTTGTCTGCTTTGTTCCCTACTGATATTCTCTAGCATCTAGTAAATATTTGTGGAGTAAATCAATTATATCACGTAACTTTCACAGAGATTACATCTTGTAATGCTTCTTTTAGGTGTGAATCCTGCCATCAGTGTTGTCGATAATGATGATGAAAAATAACCTTACTCCAAGTGTCTTAGCTTGGGCTTCCATAACAAAATATTATAAACTGGTGGCTTAAACAACAGAAATTTATTTCTTATAGGTTTAGAGGCTCAGAGTCCAAAATCAGAGTGTCAACAAAGTTGGATTCCAGTGAAAGCCCTCTTGGTGTGTCCTCACCTGATAGAGAGTTGGCTCTTCTCCTTTTTATAAGGATACTAATCCCATCATGGGGGCTCCACCCTCAGGACCTAATTTCCTCTCAAAGGCCCCATCTCCTAACACCATTCTGTTGGTGGTTAGTGTTTCAACATGTGAATTTGTCAGGGCACAAACATGTAGTCGATAACGACAAGTATTCAATTTCACGTTAGTTCCCTTTCTAAAACTGGTATTATCGTCCCTTTTCTAGGTGAGGAAATTGAGGCTCAGTAAGACAAATAACTTTCTTAAGGTCACAGAATTAGGCATTAAACCCAGGTCTGTCTGGCTCCAAGTTATGTGCTTATAAATTCAATGAATATTTTGTTTATCAAAATAATTATTAATATACTATTGTTACCATTACATTTTCCATTTGGAAACAAAGTGATTTTCCATCCATTAACTCATTAGAATCTCCTAACAGCCCCAGGAGGGAATTACCAAATGTGTCAGGCCCTCTACCCCTTATAAATGATAAAACAGAGTCTGAGAGATTAAACTACTTGTCCAAGATCACATAACTAGAAAATAGAGATCAAGAGGGTACTAGAAAGCTTGCTCCTATACTCCTACTATCAATAGCTTTGGCCAAAGTCATTCATTTGTATATCCAGGTGAAACGGCTCCAAGTCTATCAATCCCATACAAACTCAGGCTAAATTAGTGGGAGTTTTCATAGATTTTAATTTATTCCAATATAAATATTTACATCTGAGCTGCTTAGTCAGTCTCAGAAAATCTCTAAGTGACCTGACAGTTCTATATTTGAGTAAACAGGACCAGGGAAGTGGACCTAGCCCCAACATAATGCTTTGTAGAAAGTGGCAGGTAATGCACTCCAGTTCCAGGGAGTGGCAGCAGTGAGAAAAAGACCAATCTCTGCAAAGTTGGACATAGGCACTTTTTCTGGAGCAATTTCTGGGAGCAGTTATAGAATATCCTATACAAGCCGAGCTGTAATGGTGAGATAGGATAAACATTTGGTACATGAGTAAAACCCTGAAAGACTTCTGAGTACATTAGGGAAGGCAGACACTAAGAGAGACTGAGGCTGGATTTACTGCTAATGCAGACCTTTGGAGACTTGAGTTTTATTCTCGGATATTATCCTTTGGAAAGCTACTTGAGGGAGAGTACATTATTCAAGTCTCAAATTGTAAACTAAGAAAAGATCCACAACACAGATCACATTGTATTTTGATTGACCATTTACCTGTGTTCTCTGAAAATCTCACTCCCACCTAATATGTAAGTTATTTAAAGGCCGCAACTGGGCTATTTTTCTTTGCATCTCAAGTACCTAGCACAATACTGACTATACATATGATAAATATTTGTCAAATAAAATTAGACAAACAAAAGTTTATGTTATTTGTGTATATGTCTAAGTTCCTGCTATTAGCCAACCGTGAGCTTCCAGAAAAATACAGATTACTCTTTATTTTGTATTCCCAGCATCTAACACTGTGCCTGATGCATTATACACTTTCAAAAAAATTTTTAAATGACAGTTTGAATGGGTGGATGGATGGATGGGTGGGTGGATGTTATATTTAGGATTTCTTACCACAATTTTTCTCCTTAATGGTCTATAACATTTTAAAAAGACATAACACATTTAGCATCCAGGTCTTGGTTTCTAACACCACTATTCAATAAAAGGAATCAGTGATTTTTGGAGAAATTATTCTAGGCTAATTCTAGGGCTGAGACAGGAAACACACAAGATGAGCCTGGAACATCTTATTGTGTGGAAAAGTAGGGAAGGAAGTACTCAAAAAACTGATGAAGATTTGTCAAAGGAACACAGGAGCCAAAAGAAAAGCCTGCAATGACCAAAGTTAAGCAACACAAAATAAGCAGCATTGCTTTATAACCCAAAGTATTAAATAAATATTCAGAAGTCCTACGACAAAAATAAATGACTGAATAAATAAAATTAAAAATACATAAAAATTATTTTAAAATATTCCATGCTTAAGAATTCTAAACAATTTATATCAATCTCTACTCTCAAGGTGCTGGAGCATAACGCCCCACACCTTAAGTGTGGGCTGAGCACGATCACTTCCTTCTGAAAAACACAGTATGAAAAGAGGAGGAAGCAGAGTAACTTTATAGTGGAGAAACATGACGAACTATGTCAACCAGGTAATCAAGGTTAACATCAATAAAAATGTCATGTCAGGGGTGGCTCTATAGTGTAGTGGTTAGCACGTCTGCATTACACGCAGAAGGTCCTGGGTTCGCGCCCCAGGTGGAGCCACAGACCAAACTCTGCCTGTGCGAAGCCCCGGGTGCATGCCGCAAGCATGTGCGGGGAGATGCTCAGCCTTCAGAGATCCAGTTCTTAAAAAAAGGGAGACAGCAACATCCATAGGTCAGCGGTGAAAGTGGAGGGATGGGAATTAAAGTGTGGGGTGTGGGGTGTGGGGTGGGGGGAACAATGTCACATCAGTAATATATACCCTTGATACGATGTGATGAGAATGATACTTTACCTCTGCAGTCTTCCTCCTAAAATTCCATAACCCCAGTCTAATCATGAGAGAAAAACATCAGATAAATTGAAGAATATTCCCTAAAATACCTGACCAGTGCTCTTTAAAACAGTCAAGATAGTCAAAAAAATGAACTTGTCACAGCCAAGAAGACAAATAAAAGTAATGTGGTATCCTGAATGGGATCTGGAATAGATAATACACATAAGGGAAAAAACCAAGTTATGAATATTAGAAAAATGTGTTTGTGTTGGTTCATTGATCGTGGCAAATGTCCCCTACCAATGCGAGATGGTAATAATAGGGGAAATTGGGTGTGGTATATGTGGAACTTTCTGTACACCCTCAGGACTAAAACTTTTCTAAAATTAAAGCTTTTTTTTCCCTTTAACTATAAAAAAAAGAAATTCTTCCAATTTTGGATTTTTTTTTTTTTTCACAGCCAAGGAAGACTTCCTAGTAACTACTCTGTCCACTGCTGGCCTATGTTATCATTTCCTTCTCTTCTCAGTGACTGTCTCCCTCTCCTCTTCAAGCTCCACAATCACTGCTAAACTCTTCAAATACACCCTGAGAAACCAAAATAATAGCTGAAACGGGGGTTGGCCATAGGGGTGGGCAGGTGCAGAAACCCAGCTGCTAGGACTACCTCAGATTTGGCCTTTTCTTTCAATGATCTGAGTTATTTCCGCTAGCCCCTTTTTATCCAATTGAGATGAAAATCTGCCTTTCTATTTGTACTTCAGTGCTCCTTTGGTGTCTAAAGTCTACCTTTATCCTGTTGGATTCGTCACTGATTCTAAAGGGAAAAGATAAAGTTAAGCCCATGGAGCCTGCCTAAGGCCTCAAACCACTCAGCGTGGCAGGAGGCCACAGTAAAATCTTTTCTCCTTCTCCTCGAGGTAAGTCTGTCCATCACCAATTACCCACCATTTGTAGAGATGATGGTGTGAACACCTTCCCAAACTGTCCCTCCCCTACTCCCCGTACTAAAAAGCAGCCCCTCAGA
The DNA here is from genome assembly GCF_014176215.1 of Rousettus aegyptiacus. Lineage (NCBI taxonomy): Eukaryota > Metazoa > Chordata > Mammalia > Chiroptera > Pteropodidae > Rousettus > Rousettus aegyptiacus. Next base: position 63,356,749 of record NW_023416284.1, read on the forward strand.
AACATGGATATTTGCAAGCACCATCGAAGAGTAGAATTAATAGAATGGAAGCAGGTATCAGCGAATGATATTTGAATGTATTCCTCAAACGACAATCATTAACATGCAAAGCCCATTTGTTTTACAACCAGCCATTTTTCAAATTGAGAATTCCTGTTTTATTTCACTTTGCATGCAACTCTAAATTAGATTGTAAACAAGGACCTGTGAGGAAACAGAATCAAACGCAACTTTCATAATTATTAGAAGTGTTCGCTCTCATTAACAAGGGGTAATTGTTTCTGTTTTGTAAATTGATCTGAGATGAAAGGAGTTAGTTAATAATTTATACTGTACTATGGAAAAGGGGGCTGTGAAAAGACTCTACGGAAGGATTTGAATTAAACAGCCTTTCACCCTTTTAATATCTCACAAGAGATTCTTCTGCACTGGTTCATTTAATTTAGTGGACACCGCAGTGTGGCCCATTGATTGTGGACAAAACTTCTGAAGGGCCTGGTGTGCACCCCTGTTAAAACGTGGGAAGAGAGTAAAGTTGGATGTGAATTAATTTGATTCTGTACATAATTCTCTTTCAATGGGATTCTGTGTCCCATTGCAAAGGCATGAAAAAAGGAGACACTGAGTTTGATTGCTCAATATTCATCTACATTTTCCTCTCTATGGGCACAATATGCTTGGCTTAATTAACTTTTCTCAAAGGTGAAGCAGTGCGCACCATCTGCTGTGAGACAATCACATTTGTATGCCTCTCAGAATAATCCCTTTACTACTGAAAACAGCTATCATATAGTAGCCAAAACCAAAACTTTCAAACATTTTTGGCCTGGGAGAGAAAGACCAAATCCATTCTGGTCCAGAAGCGCAGTGCTGGGAGACAGACATCGAGCAGAGGCAAAGGTTGTTTTTGTTGCGGCCCAACTCCTTGCTCGAGAATGATTTTGAATTTGTCTTGTCTTCCCTGAGCCACCAAATTAAAAATTCTACATGCTTCATTGAAAGCCCAGCTCAAGAACAACTGCACAGCGGGAGCATCCTCCTTTTCTCCTACCTCTTAATTTCAAACCAACAGAAGAATAGGAAAGTGCACCATGAAAAGAATCATCAAGTCACTCAAAATCCCAATGCAAAATATTGAGGCAAAGTTTAGCCATTTAATTTTTTAATCAAGCCTCAAGGACCACACAGTGTTATCAAGGGCCTGCTGAACTTGCTCGAAAGCTGGGTCATTATTTGATCTTTGTGGCTGGTAATCTGATTATCTCATTGTGGAGGTAAACTTCAGACCCAATCTTGTTAGCAGCTGGCGAAGCTGGATTACTACAGCTACTGAACTGGAAAATGAACTGAGCAGTCCAGCTTTGGCCTTGCTCTCTTTGAGCCCACAGTTGGCTACTTCAGGGTATATACTTTTGTGTCTGAATCAGCACTTTATTCTAGAATCTCACACTGCCGTGTAAACATATTCTCTAATGATAATATCGAGCCAGGACTCTAATACGCAAGCACATGCTCACAAACACACACTTATAGTCTAGTGCATACTCACACACACACACAAACCAGCACCAAAGAATCCAATACAGGTAAAGCTCTGTTCAGAAAAGTATATGGTCCAAGATATTTAATGAAGGAAATTAATGAGCAGCATTCTTTGCTTTGAGATTCACACTCAACAGAGTTGCTAAAATATGCAAATACTCACAAGAGTTGTGTGGTCCCTGCTTAAGACACTCACAGTTTTGCTTGTGGTCTCACTGAGGCATTGACTGCTTTTACAGTGAATGCCCAGCCCCGTCAAAGCCCAGAAAGTCTTGAAACATAGCTTGAAAGAGTTCAAAGGAACTAAAAGACAAAAAAGGACTAAGCTGGGATTTTTATGTACACTGAAAAGAAGAATAAAATATAAGTTCCTTAATGCAGGCTGTTATGGCAATGTTACCCATATCAAAGCATTATGGTTCTACGGAAGAGGGCTGAAAATTTTCTTGCACACCATATGCAAAAGAGAAATAGGAACAATTTAGGCCGGCGGTGATTTTGTGACATGAAACATTGAATGCTCTTTTTTGACACACTATTGAGTGAACAAGGAATTCAAAGAGTTTGAACTCGGACAAGTTTTCTGCCTCAATAAGCCATAATCAGCCCCAAAGAACTGAGTACTCCTCAGAGTAGTCGTCTGCTCTCAAGGCTGCCCATGGTGGGTTTTGCTGGCTATTATAACGTGCATCAAAGCAAGGGCTCTTATGTTGGCTTTCCTCTTATCAATTCCGCTAAAACCTCAAGTCTTTGGTGCACTTTCTGAAACCAGAAAGCCGATCAGTGGCGTTCGCAAATATCAACATCTCCTTCAATCATCACAGAATCGACGTTAGTACATGGAGCAAATTAGACAGAAAGGCAATAAAAAAGAAGGCATCTTTGCTGGGTGTGTGACATTATTTAATCACACATACGATGGTCCTTGATTTATTTCCAAAGTCTAGTGACTGAGGCAGTCTTGCTCTATGATTCAAGCAGAAGGAACAAAGTAAGTTTTACAAGAGATTGCCTGCTTGAAAAGGATAACTTTTTTTTTTTTTGGCTTGGAAAAAGGTAGCCAAATTTAAAATGCATGTTTGCATTTTAATTTGCTTTAATTATTTTCAGGAAGTTTAATTCCTTTTTATAGTTTTCTCTTCCAACATGGAAATTTTAAGTTTAACCAGAAAGTGTGCAGAAACTCTTCATATTGATATTAACCACAAAAATCTGCTATTAGTGTATTATGTTTGTTTTTCAGCATCTAACAAATTCAAGTAGCATGGCACAAAGCATGGGAATATAACATCAATTATCAGCACTTTTTTGGTAATCTTTTAACACAAAAATATATTTTTCAACGTGTTAAATGATATTTGAGTTTACTACTACTAAAGTATTATATTCACAACATAATAAATCATGCTGATGAAACTATTGGCAAAATAATATCTGATCTATAGCTATACAAATTTGCCATGCTGTTTTATGCAATCAATTGTACCTATGTTTAAAAGTAGTAATCAATTTCCAGAATAATAAAAGATGTTATTTTTTAGCCCCTAAGGGACTGTGGCTAGAGGATCTGTTTTAGCAGTGCAACCCAACAAATTTTAAGCAGGGGAAATGGAAGGGGAAAATAATAACAATTTTCAATGAGGATTTCAGCCAAAGGTATAAATGCCCAAATGAAACCTGGAACTCATATTTGCTATAGTAAGTTCTCTGTACACATTGCTAAGAAAAGTGACATTCTTCTCACCTTCAAACAAAAAACATACCTTTTCTGTTCAGGTTATTCAGCAAGTCTCAAGATTACAGAATATGGTTTTCCAAGAATGATGGGGGAGGATTAATTCTTATGTCTATATTTAGATCTGAATTTGCAAGAAACACCTTTTAATTAAGCCTGACATTTGACACAATCAAGTTTGAAGTTACCTGCACACCTTCACACCTATGAAAATTGTTGTAAATTCTCAGTGCAACTTAACATACAGCATCGTACATGCACAGCAGTCTACCTGTGATAGACACATCCTTGAGAAAAGAATTTGTTTTTAAAGTACATGGATATGGTTTATTTTCCTAATTGTCTTTCTTTTACCTGTGTACAAGATGTTCTAAATTTTCATTGTTAGCATATAGGTACATTATAAATTTTCCTATATACTTTTGACTGTAACGTGCAGAGACTTTGTCACCAAATGTTACAAAAAAAATATCTGCAAACTATTAGAGATAAAAATAAAAGGTGACAAGACATACTTAATGGGGAATGTTAGATATCATCAAAATGTGATGCTCCACTTATAAAACATTTTTAATATGTAATTTAATATTATAAATTTAAGATAATTTAATGCGAAGATTGCTTTTCTATTTATTATCAATATCTTAATACTAGAACATGCATTTAAAAATAAAGAAATATATAGAGAAAACTAAGAATATAGCTTCCATTTGTTAAGCTCTGGTAACATAATTTAAGGTTCCAAAGATATAGTATATAAGAACAAGTCTATCAAAACTTTATATTATAAAATAGATGGGCAAAGCAATTATGACTGAAGAGTAGAAAATGGATAAAGCTGATTTTTTTTTAATTTGAGGAAACATGACTTAATATTTTTAAATCAATATAATGTTTCACCTTCATTTATTTTCCTGTGTACAAAGTAAAATAAATTTAATTAATAGAATTTAACCCAAACAAGTGTTGCTCTTCAAGTACTCACCTTAGAAGGTCACCTTCATTCCAGCAGTGCTGTCATTGCTCAGTGAATATTCTAGAACTACTTTTTTGAGAAATGCTTTAGAGTTGGTTTACTAACATCCAAGAAAAGTGATATTACTACTGCTAAATAGTCAAGAAATCAAATCTTTTATTTTAAAGAGCTAGAATTTCTGTTACCTACTTTGAATACCTTTCTAAATTATTCATGAATGTGGTTCCATAGTGTAGCTTCGTGCCTCAGTGGAGCCATGGTCCATGGTCTATAGCCATGCCACCCTGAACGTGCTCGATCTTGTCTGATCTTGGAAGTTAAGCAGGGTTGGGCCTGGCTAGTACTTGGATGGGAGACCACCTAGGAAGACCAGGTGCTGTAGGCATAAATAATAATAAATAATAATTTTTTTAAATCCACCAAATTTGGCCCAGAATGACTCAGCTGTTTCCAAAAAATTAAATCCTCTCATAGAAAATGATGGTGCATCACATTTTCACAGTAATGTTCCACGGTTTCTGACAGTAATTCCCTAATGAGAATGATGAAATTCTTTGAGTGATGGTAATTGACTTCATTGGAATAAGTACATAACCATGAAGATGCCAGCTTTGACAAAGGTCACATTTCCATCTGATCACCCTTAACAAGAATACATGGGTATTTAGGAAGCCAATGTTTTTTAAAGCACTTAGCACCATAATCACTCAGAAAATTGTTGCTATTATCATTATATATATAATAAAAGATAGCTTTAGCAATGGTGACTATAATCTCTCTATTGGATTACACAGGACAAATAGCAATAAACAGACCTCAACACACTCTCCATATAATACACTCTCCATATATGAATACAGTTTCTGGGTGCTTTTGTTACAATTATTTAAATAAAGGAATTGACTCTTTTCTTTGGCTACTGACAACCCTCCTACCCATTCACTGGTGAGTCTGGTGATTGTAGTTGCCATTCCCCATAACTCTATCATATCGTTTAAAGCTTTCTTTCAGTAAATATATCTTGTGTTTCTTTGACAGCCCTAGCTTGCATTCTTTAAATTCTGTTTACTATGTAGCTTGAGGTGCTTATTTGGAAACCACGCTACCATGTAAAATTTCATTGCTTTTTATGAAAGCCATTGCAAAACCAATACAAGGGATAATGTCAAGCAAAATGCGATTCAGATAAGTTAGTGAGTAGACATTACGGTGCTCCACACAAGTCCCCACTTCAGGCCTGATTTACCCATCCCCCAACTACTGGGGCAGGGACTAAATACTGTGGTAAGGACCCCAGGAAACAATGTTCACACTGCTAGGATAACTTCTGGAAGTTTAGAAAATCAATGGCGCATATTAAGTAAGAAATTACAGGATTGTTATAATACTGGAAAAAGGGATTTAAAATATCATAGAAAGAGGTATGCTAGAATGGATATACTACTTAAATCCAGAAAACCAATAGCCAACTATATTCATGAAAGAGCCCAGAGTACATGTCAATTACCAGTCAATGATATGGAATGCGCCAGAGAAAGAGGCATCGGCATCATCAAAAAGTTCAGTGGTATATAATGTAGGTTAGGGTTGATGGCAGGAAATGCTGTCATAGAACATGGATTCTGGAATCCCAAAATAAAAGAGGTCAAGTGATGGCACTTAACCACCAAAAGCAAAGTGAGCCCAATTACTGTGATGAATGGCAAGCTTGGAGTGGCAATCAGGGCACCTCAAACCCCAGAGACACATGAAAATGGTTATTGGAAAATAGGGTTCACAGGGACAACAAGATGGGACAGCAACAAGAGTACTGCTTAATTTATGCAATTTTTTAAAAATCAAGAATAGATGACCAGGAAACTAGTTAAATTACAATTTCTTACCTAGACCTGAGCCCGTTCTCAAATCCAGAACCTGTTGACTGAAGCAGAGGCCAGATCCCCATGAGGACAGACCCTGCAATACTGCATCAAACGTAGTTGGTAGTAATTCTCCTAGTCTTTCCCTAAATATATGTATAGCTATCTACTTGGGTAACTATGCATTGGAGAAAGGGGAATGCTCAGACCTTTTGAGGACTGTTGAACACAGGGTCTGAAATAGCATTGACATCCAGGGACCCAAAGCACCATCACAGCTTCCCTTTTAGAGCAGGAACATAAGGCGTCAAGGTAATAAATTGGGTCCACTCAATCCACTAGATACTTTGACCCAATTGGTAATCGCTTCATGGTCCCTGAATGTATAATTGAACCAAACATACCTTGTAGTTGGCAGAACCCTCATTTTGGTTTTTTGACTGTGGAGTAAGGGTTGAAAGCCATTGCAAAAGCCTCAGAAACTGCCTTCTACTCCCAGCCAAGACAAGAATCCAAAATATCATATCTTAGAGAGAATAGCATCTGGCCCCTACAAAAACCTCATGAAATGTGGTGGATGAGAGTAAAGTTCTGCAAACATAACCAAGCAGTAGCCACAAAGATGTGATATCTTTGCTAGTGTAGATAAACAGCCTCAGGCTCTTGGTATGAGGTCATTGATCTGGGGAATGTATTCTTTTCCATTCCTAGAAAAGGAAGATCAGAAGAAGTTCACATTCACATGGGACTAACAACGATATACATTTACAGTCTTGCCCTAGGGCTAGCTTAACTCTCCCTTCCCATGTAATAATATAGTCCAAAGGGACCTGGATTGTCTAGACCAGTAGTTCTCAACCACAGGAAATTTTGCTCCAAACAGAACATTTGGTAATGTCTGAAGATGTTTTTGCTTGTTACCACTGAGGCAGGTAGAGAATAGGACTACTGGCCTCATGTATGTAGAGGCTAGAGATACTGCTAAATATCCTTAAATGAACAGGACATCCCTCCCACAAAACAGCATAGACCCCAAGGAGTTTGGAGCAAAGATATGCCATCTGCAGCAGAAAACTACAAACATTTAAAAAGCAACTCCTATCATGTTCAGGCTTCTGATAGGAACATCAAGCGACCATGCAGTCGTTTCCCATCATTAGCTGGTTTATGTCAGATCCACAAAGTTTTTAGGCTGAGAAGGCACAGCAACAATCCAAAGTAAGTTAGAAGTCATACATCCAAGATTGGGCATAAGCAGGGCCAGAGGACACGGTAAGCTGCACGTAAATAAGCTTTAGCCTCCCTGCTGCCCACCATCGTTGCACTGACATTTTTTAATACTTTTAACTATGACTAGGAGTAGAAGGGTCCTCTTATGGCAGTAGATGAAGAGGGAAAATGTCAGGTTTTGTTCACAGATGAGTTAATTCAGTATGTGGGTGATAGCCAAAAATTGACTTCTGCACTACAATTCCACTCAAGAGTGATCATGAAAGAGAGCAGTGGGGTAAAATCCTTCCAATGGACAAAGCTCCGGGCAGTGTATTTTTTCACCCACTTCATGTGAAAAGAGTAGCAGCCCAAGATAAGAACGTACATAGACCCATGGGCAGTAGAGAATGGCCTGGCTGGTTTTTCAGAGGCCTGGAAAGAGGAAATGGATAGGAAAATTGGTAACAAGAAAGACTAAAAAAAAGGCATATGGATGGATACATGCGAGTAGGCATAAAGTATAGTAATCTTTGTATTACATGTTAACTGTCACCAGGGAGTATTTATCACAGGAAAGATGCTAAATAACCAAAGAGACAGTATAACTTAGCCATTTTATGTCATCCGACTTCTCTGTCATTTCCCATAGCAGCATTTGCACAGCCCATTAATAAAGTAAACATGGCAGCAAGGATGGGGGATATGCATGTGTCCAATAGCATGGGCTTCCACTTACCAAAGATAATCTAGTTACTGCCACCACTGAACGTTCAACCTAGTAGCAACTGAGATCAATGCTAATCTTCCAATATGGTTCTATCCTTCAATCCTTCTAAACCAAATATCCCTTTGTGGCAAGATGATTAGCTTAGGAGCCTTCTATCCTTGAAAGGATAGAGATTTATCTTATGTGGGATCAACCTGTAATCAGTACATGGGGTTAACTGTCCTGATCTCACTAGCTAAGCCAGCACTACTACCCAAAGAATTAAGGAGTGCTTGATTTACTAACATAAGAACCCACAAAACACTGCTTTAAACCAAGGGATCTACTCTACAGCAAAGTTGTATAAAGCACTGTAGATAGATCCACTGGACCTATCATATACCACAGTATCCAGAAGCACTGGTCTTATAGAGCAATGGAATGGTCTTTTTGAGATGCAACTGAAGGGGTTCCACTTCCACTCAAGATGTAGTAAGCTGAAAGTAGCATCACTCCTAACAGAACAAAAAGAAAAATCTATCTAGAGTACAAGATTATGACTTTTCTTGAATTTATCATAGAGTTAAAATCATAGGGCAACCAAGTAGCTTAAAAATGTAAGGATAGACAAGCCTTTCTAAAGAAACAAAAACACAAATTCTGGCTCACTTATGGCAAAGCAAAAGAGGACAGCCTCAAGGTACCATACAAGAATGGAAGAATTCGACTAAAATTTTAAACAAATTGTTAGACTAAGTATACATTGGTATGAATATGTAGAATTGAATCCCTGATCACGCAGAAAGAGAGAGCTTACAAAGTTTTGTGTTGTATGCATAAAACAGATTAAAGGCAGAGCAGAAGACCAGAGAAAGCTTCCTTCGATGGTGCAGGCTAGGAGGATAGGAACAGCTGCAACTGCAAAAAGGGAACAGAGCCCTGTCCTAATCCTGCTTATCTCCATGAGAAAATATTTAAGCTGCTGAGGTAAGGGCAGCAAACCTGGGTACCCCTAAAGCACATGTGCAAACCCACTATGGCTGAGGGAAGGGTAATAAGTTGTCTTGCACTCAGACATTTAGAGATCTTCTATCACTGGAGAAAGGCAAGAAACTCTTCTGCGCAAGATCTGACACAGATCTGACACAAAGTAGAGTTTGGCTGCAATGATGAAAATGGACACTATCACAGAGGAAGTCCTACCTTTACCCCAGGGATACAGACACTACCTAAGACTAAGGCCAAATAAGGACACTACCGAAACCTCCCACTCCCACCACCAGGCTAGCAAAGCCCCAAATAACAAGCAAAAATATAAACAATTTATCACCCCTAGGGAAGGGAACACAGAGCGAAGCCACCTATGAGGCACAGCTACACAAGAAAAGCTTATATAAACATGAATATTGACAAAAACCTTATAGTAACTCGGATCTCAACCTAAATACAAAGTAACCCTAGAAGAATATGAAGCCTCTGATACACTAAATATAATCATAGTAATGACCAAATGTAAACCCAGCTCAGCTCCTGATTATATTGACTCAACTTCCCCCACCACACGCACACACCGATAACCTAGCATTAAAAGAGGTGTGACACTTTCCAGGCATAAGTACTAATTCTACTCATGATGTCTGACATTCAATCAAAACTTACAAAACACATTAAAAGCCAATGGGGGAAATAAACTGTTAAGAAACTAAGAAAACAAAAAATTCAGACCGAGATGTGAGAATATCAGACTATGATTAATATGGAAAATCTTTAATGGAAAAGGTTAACATGCATACAGCAACTTTCAGCAAAGAGTTGGAAAGTATAAGAAAGGGAAAAATAGAAATATAAAAACATGTATTAGAGATGACTCATGCCTCCCACAGGCTCATTAGTAGAATCAACACAGCCAAGGAAAGAATCAGTGAACTTGAGGATAGGTTAATAGAAATTGTCCAAATATCGTGAGCAAAAACAATAAATAAAGTAGAAAAGAGCTTCCAAGAGTTATGGGACAATATCAAATGATCTAACATACCAGAAAAAAAAAAGGGATAGAAAAAATCAAATGATCTAACATACCAGAAAAAAAAAATCAAATGATCTAACATACCAGGAAAAAAAGGGATAGAAAAATTTAAAAAATATTTTAAAAGATGATGGCCAAAAATTTTCCTAAAATAATGAAAGATAGTAAACCACAGATCAAAGAAAATCAGAAAACCCCAAAAAGAATGAACTCTCAAAACAAGACACACAAAAAACAAACTGCTCCCTCACACATACACATACAAACTGACACACATATCTAAGCACATCATGTTCAAACTGCTGGAAATCAGATAAAGAGAAAATTTGAAAGGCAAGAGAAAGCTGGGGGGGGGGGGGAAGACATATACTGAGGAAAAAAAGACAAAAATTATAGAAGACTGTTGGTCATAAACAATACAATCCAGAAGACAATAGAGTGACATCTTTAAAATGCTGAAAAGGAAAGAAAAAATAACCTTTATCCTCAGAATCCTACACCCAATGAAAATAATTTTCTAACATAAGCTGAAAGAATTCATTACCAGCAGACCTATACCACCAGAAATGTTTTTAGGAGTTCTTTAGTAGTAAAAAATATATTAGAAATAAACAAATCTACACGATGAAATTATATCTCCAGAAATTATAAAAATAAAAGTAAAAGATATTTTTTCTCATTTTAATAGCTTTGAAAGATAATTGACTGTCTAAATAAAAAATACTAGTCATTAACTGAGAGTTTATAGTGTAGTATATTGAAAAGTAAAATATAGGTCAATGACAGCATAGAATATTGGAAAGAAAGATGAACAGATTAGTAGTATGCTGTTATAGGTTCTTATGTAGTATGTGAAGTAGTATAAAATTATTTGAAGGTAGACTGATTATTTGAATATGTATACTGGAAATACTAGAACAACAACAAAGAAAATCTTTAAAACAAATGTAAGTAATAAGCTAAATAGTGGCAATAGAGTAAAATTTTTAAAAATAATCTAAAAACAGAAAAGATGAGCAAAGAATAATTGAATAAATAAAAAAATTAGTGGAATCATAAATATAATTCCAACTATATGAATTATTACATTAAATGTAAATGATATAAATAAAGCATTTAAAAAACAGATATTATCAAATAGGGTAAAAAAAAAAAAAGACCCAACTCTACATTGTATTTAAGTAACTAACTTAAAATCTAAAGATGCAAATAGGTTAAAAGTAAAAGATATAACTATATATATCTTGCAAAATAAAAATCAGAAGAAGACTAGGGTGGCTATACTAAGACCAGACAAAGCAGAGTGCAAAAAAAGAATATTTTAAGAGAAAAAACAGGGATACTACATAAAAATTATAAAAGGATACAGTAAGACAAAATGATTCTAAATCTTTATATACCTAACAGCAGAGCTTTAAAATATATAAAGCAAAAACTGAAAAAGCCTAAAAGACAAATAGACACAGCTACCATTATAGGTGGTGACTTCAATGTTACTGACTTTGCTAGTAATTAATAGAAAAAAAAAACAGAAGCTCAGTAAGGATACAGCAGACCTGAACAATACTATTAACCAACTTGACATAATTAACACCCAACACTAGCAGAATATACGTTCTTTTAAGTGCACACAGATCAATTACCAAAAGTTATTCCAGGCTAATTAAGGCTCAAAAAATTTAAAATAATGAAACAATATGAAGTATGTTCTCTGGCAATAACAGAATTAAACTAGAAATTAAAACCAGAAATATATCTGTAGAATACCTTCAAATATTCAGAAATTAAACCATACACTTTTAAATAACCCATTGATCAAAGAGAAAGTCAGAAGAATAATTAGAAAATATTTTTATGTTCAACATCACTAATCATGAGGGAAATGCAAATCAAAATCACCAGTCAGAATGGCTATTAACAAAAAGTCAACAAATAACATGTGTCGGTAAAGATGGGGAGAAAAAGGAACCCTTGTGCACTGTTGGAAAGGCTGCAAACTGGTGCAGCTCCTATGGAAAACATTATGGCAATTCTTTGAAAAATTAAAGATGATATGCCTTATGACCCAGCAATTTCACTTCTGGGTATTTATCCAAAGAAAACAGAAACACTAATTTGAAAATATATATGCACACTTATGTTCATTGCAGCATTATTTACAATAGCCAAGATACAGAAGCCATCTAGGTATCCATCAATAGATGAATGGATAAAGATGTGAGATATATGTGTACACACACACACACACACACACACACACACAATGGAATATTACACAGCAATAAAATAGAATAATACCCTGCCATTTTTAAAAACACAGATGGACCTAAAGGGTAATATGTTAAGTGAAATAAGTCAGATAGAGAAAGAAAAATACCATATGGTTTCACTTATATGTGGAATCTAAAAAAACAAACAAAACAAAACAAAACAAAAATATACTCATAGAAACAGAAACAGAAGAGGTGGTTACTAGAAGGGAGGGGGTGGGGGATAGGTGAAAAAGGGAAGGGGGATAAAATCTATAATATTGAGATAAGTTTACACAGTGATAGATGATTACTAGAATTAGTGGGGTTATCACATTGTAAGGTATAAAAATGTCGAATTACTATATTGTACATCTGAAACTAATATAACTGATATAAGACTGAATACCAACTATGCTTAAATTTTTTTTAAAGTTTTAAAAAAGAAAATTTTTTGAATAGCTACCATCAATAAATCAGAAAAACAAGTATTGATGAGGACAGGAGAAAAGGGAACCCTTGTGCCCCATTGCAAATTGGTATAGCCACTATGGAAAACAGTTTGTGGTTTCCTCTAAAAATTACAAATAGAACTACTGTGTGACCCAGCAATTTCATTATCAGGTATTTACCCATAGAAAACAAAAACACTAATTGGAAAAGATCTATGCACCTCTATGTTCACTGCAGCGCTATTTACAATAGCCAAGATATGGAAGCAATCTAAGAGCCCATCAATAGATGATTGAATAAAGAAGTTGTGGTATGTATATATAATGGAATATTACTCAACCATAAAAAAAAAATCTTATCAATTGTGATGACCTGTATGGCCCTAGAGGATATTCTGCTATATCAAATAAGTCAGACAGAGAAAGACAGATACCATATAATCTCACTTATGATGAAATCTAAAGAACAAAATAAACAAATAAAATTTAAAAAGACTCATAGATACAAAGAACAAACTGGTGATTGCCAGATAGGAGGGGGTTTGGGGTGCTGGGTGAAAAAGGTGAAAGTATAATGAAGTACAAATTGGTAGTTACAAAATAGTCATGTAGATATGAAGTACAGCATAGGGAATATAGTCAATATTATTATAATAACTACGTATAATGCTGGGTGAGTATTAGAATAATTGGGAGGATCACTTCAGAAATTACATAAATGTCTGACCACTGTGCTGTCCACTTAAAACTAATGTCAAATAATACGGAATGTCAACTCTAATTGAAAAGTAAGAATTAAAAATAAAATAAAATAAAATGTCTACTTTGGGTTATATTTGACAAAATAGATGAAATGGACAAATTTCTTAAAAGACACAAACTCAAAGCTTACTGAAGAAGAAACAGATCATTTGAATTTTTCTATTCTACTAAAGAAAATGAATTTGTAGTTAAAACTTCATACAAAGAAAATTACAGGCACAGGTGGCTTTATCAGCAAAGTCTCTCAAACTTTTAAAGAACAAACAAAATATACAAAAAATGTCAATTCTATACAAACTTTTTCAAAAGAGAAGAGAAATGAGTACTTTCTGGCTCATTTTATAAGCCAGGACATTACCCTGATATCCAAACCAGACAAAGACCTACAACAAATCATTATCTTTGGTGAACATAAATATAAAAGTCCTCACAAAATATTAGCAAATCAAACCCAATACTATGTTTATAAAATTAGTATGGCATGACCAAATAAAGTTTATTCCAGGAATGTAAGGTTAACATTTGAAAAATCAAAAAATGTAATTCACCATATCAAAAGACTAAAGAAGTAACTGTTATAATCTCAATAGATGCAAAAAAAATTGATAAAATTCAATATTCATTCACCATAAAATCTCTCAGCAATCTAGAAATAGAAGAGAAATTCATCACCCTTATAAAGAGGATCTACAGAATATCTATAGCTAACATTATATATAATGGTTGACAACTAAATGGTTTGCCCTAAAATCGGAAATGAGGCAGGGATATCTGCTCTCACCATTTCTGTGTAACACAGAAATGAAGGTCATAGCCAGTGAGAGGAAGCAAGAAAAAGAAATAAAAGCCATATCTATTAGAGGGGAAGAAGTGAAAACACACTGCCTTTTTCTGCAGATAATATGATTGTTTATCTGAGGAGAAAATTTTTTAAAAAATTCTAAAGCTAGTATGACTAATAGGTCAGTTTAGCAAGATCACAGGACAAAATATACCAGCAATGCACAATTAGAAACTGAATTTTTAAAAAATACCATTTACAACATTACCAAAAACATGAAATATCTAGGTATAAATCTAACAAAATATATATAAGATTTGCATTTATGCTGAAAACTACAAAACGCTGATGAAAGAAATCAAAGAAACCCTAAATAAATACATATACATATTTAATGATTAGAAGATTAAACATTCTTAATGCATTGATTCCTACCAAATAGATTTATAGATTCAATACAATTCAAACCAAAATCCCAGCAGGATCCTTTGTAGGAATCTACAACCTGATTCTAAAATATATATGAAGAATCAAAGGAACAGGATAGAGATCTATAGGCTCAGCCCTCTTCCCCCAACTCTGAAGGACCATCTGGTTTTGCAGCTCCCTGTAAGGTGAGGTAAGACAGTTGCAACTACTTTGTAAGGCAGCTTCTCCTGCCCAGTCCTGCCTTCTTCACTTCCTTATAGGGGCGTCTAATAAGACCAAACCTCTGTGGACCTTCTGTACACATGTCTTCACCTCAGAGTCAGTTTCCAGGGAATCCAGTTTAATGCAGTAAGTTTGAATGAATTTTATACATAAAAATGTAGAATACTTAAGAGGTGATTCAATTTTTAAAAATAAGACCAACACGACACACAAAATGTTTAGAAATATTTATCATCTATGAGTTTAGCTCTAATTCCTCAAGAGGCCTATAAAAAAGTATGTATACACATCACAATTACATTTATATAATGTTCTTGAAATGGTTAAAATTATAGAAATAAAGAACAGATAAGTGATTGCCAGGGATTAAAGAGAGGATAGGAGCAGGAGGGAAGTAGATATGGCTATAAACTGTCTCCATAAGGGGTCTTCGTGGTGATGGAGATGTCTGCCATCTTGACTATATCAATATCAACATCCTGGCTGTGATTATTGTACTAGTTTTGCAAAATATTATCATTGGGGAAAACTGGGTAAAAGAAATATGAGATCTTTCGGTATTATTTTGTATAATTATTTGGGAACCTACAATTATCTCAAAAAAAAGTTTAATTAAAAAGTGAAAAAATGTACGAGATAGAATAAAAGATAACATGAAAATCGAACCTTTGATAAATTATAGTTTACTAGTTTCATTAGGAAGCTTATGAAATTTTCCATCAATCACACATGTAGATATACTCTGAAGCCAAATTTTAGGATGGCTTTATGAATCTCTGAAAAGTAAGAATAACTATCTGAAGTCATTTAATGTACACATTTTGAATTTTCTAGGCTGCCTAAAAAAAATCTGTAACCAATATCTACCCTATAAATGTTAATGGTAAAAAAAAAGTTTCTGAAATTGATGCCTATTTCTCAAAAGACTTCTAAATCAACAGACATGGAATTAAATTGACACTCACAAGATCCAAGATCAATCCTTAGACTTCTGAGAGTAAGCACAGCATAATTTTAAAGGATGGTTAGCAAGGGTGGGGGAGAGAAGAAACAGAGAACAGAGAAAGAGACAAAAGAAACAGAGGGACCAACACAGAGATATCTAATCAAAAGGAATTTAAATTCTACTCAATTCAAAATTTCCTGCACATTAACCGATAAAAGGACCATTTATTATTTTCAGAAAATATTTCCTTATGTTTTATAAGTTATAGATAATTTATGCCACTAATTTATTTTAGAAGAATTTTTAAATAATTGATTTAACCAGTATTAAAAATTATTAATTTTTTACGTAATAAAATGTAACAGATAATATAGATGAGGATACAGCCATACAAAGGAATACTCTGCAACAGTTAAGAATCATGCATCAACTTTCTGTGAATCAATCGAAAGGATCTTTAAAATATTTAAATTGAAAATAGCAAAGCAATGAAAAGAGTAATGCACATGGTATATATAAAAATATATACTAGATAATATATATTATACATAGAGCATATTCCTGGAAGAATATACAGGAAACTGATTTACAGTAGATATGTCCTAAACAAGCCTAGAGCAGAGGTGAAAGGGAAATATGATTTTCACTGCATACCTTTTCGGATCTTTGAATTTTGTACCATTCATACATATTACCTGGAATAAACAATTATAAATTGTTTTTAAAAATTTGAACATGTGAATGAATGGATTATATATACAACATTATCCATTTCAAATTAGTACCAGTGAAGCGATATAAATAAGCACAGGCTTTGAAGTGAAATTACTTAAACTGGAATTGCCCATTTACTGGTTATAGTGGCCTTGGTCAAGTTATTTGTTTTATCCCCAGACTTTTGTAAAGTGAGAATTCTAATGTCCATCTTTAAGGGTGATTCAGTGGGTTAAATGTAATCCATAAAAAGAGCCCCATGGAAAACATACAGCGAATAGCAGCTATTTCTCTCATTCATACCCTCGTTATCTACACTGCTATGGCCTGGGATGCTGATGAACTGGAAGAATTTCTCAACAGTTAAACTCATATGCGATAATGTTTCTGAATGTCAATAAAAACACATTGAGAACCCCAATGGTGTTCCCTACTCTTTTTCTACATTCCCCCAAACAGCAATGATTCCCCCTTCACAGCCATGCAGCTGTGAACTATCTCAAGCTTATTTAAAGCTTCATTAAAATTCTGGAGTAGCCACTTAATGATATTGTCTTAGTTTAGGTTCCATCCAGAGCAGAGCCTGAGACAAGGCCTTGGGTACAGGCAATTTCGTGAGAGGTATTTCTACAGGTAAGGAACCAGGAGAATAAAAGAAGAAAGAAGGAAATATCAAAATAAGTCTGCATTAGCAAGATCCTCATTTAGAGCAATGAGGACTTGATGTAGTCAGGATCACTTTAGAAGCACACACAATGCCACCTGGAATTGTGCCCCTGAAGGGCAGGAGGCTGAAGCATTATCCACTGAGTTCTTTCCCTCACTGGATGAGGGTTGACCTTGGAAGCATTAACATCTCTGGACGCATAGGCTGCACTTGCATGGGGAATGAGCAGGCTCCTGTGGCATCTGAGAAAGCCCTGGGGAAGAAAGCAGAAAGACACACAGCGTCCTCATGAAGCATGGCATTGTCAGCACAAGGTGAGTCTGAACTTGCATGGAACTGTCTCGTGAAGCAGCAGCTAAAAACAGAGGTGCACTGAGGAGACATGACATGGGGCCCCAGAGGCATTTGCTACATACGTCACCTAGAAAAATTTTGGCAAAGTTACTGCTGCAAAAAGAACAAATATGCCACATTGTCATAATTTTCTTTTTGTCTTCCTTCTCGTATATGGCAGTAACAATTACATGTTTAAAACTTGTGGCATTTCTTCAGTGATCCAAGAGCTGGAAACAAACTCATGCGCATCTCTTTGGCAGGCCCGAGGTGCTGAGCAGGCATGACACTGACTTCTGTCTGTTTATTACTCTTAACAGCTCATAACTACTCTCACTTTTCTTTTAGAAACCAGGGTGAATGTTCCTATTTGGTATGGCTAAGAAATGACAAAACGATAAATTTTCTTTCCCCAAATCTAAAAATTACAGAATAAAAAAAAATTTTTTTTAATCTACCACAGTACTAGAAGCAGAGGAGAGGTGCCATCTGCAGATCGAAATTTCTAGAGAATATAAAGCCAGTGAGAAAAGGCTGGCAAAGCAGAGTTAGGCTGCCTCTCCACTATTTGACCTTGTTTTCACTGGCTCAGAAACAGCTGCGAACACTGTCTCCTGTGATGCAGGAACTGCAAAAGTATATGCAACACTTGAATCTCGAGCAATGAGATACAGAAGCCTCCTAGCTGTAGTAATTATCAAAATGGGTTTATTTCTATGTCATGATGGCAGAAGACCAACAAGTGCTGAGAATTTGCAGCTCCCAAAACACTTATTTCAGAAAGTAATGTTAATGTGTCCTTCAAATGCAGTTTACATTATCGAACCCCATGGTTCCCTCCCACCAGGCAGATGTCCCAACAGAGAATATAGCCTTGAGTACTGAAAAGTTCTCATAACACTTGAGTTACGTTGCTTCCTTTTCCTATATTCAGTAACCCCAAAAGGTTATTACAAAGTTGTTTTTGCATCTTCATCCTCTATATCTTATTAGTAGGAGCATGTTGGAACAACAAAGGTCAAAGACAAGTAAGTAGCGAGGAACTGGCTTTAAGGTATGTAATGAAGCATAAAGTGCTAACCCTCACATCCAGTCTCTCTAACCCAATAGAGACCTGTAAAGATTAGAAGCATAGAGAGGAGCATAAAGAGAAGGGCATGAGCAGTAGGCAAGATAACTAACCAAAAGAAAAGAGAGAGAGAGACAGAGACAGAGACAGAGACAGAGACAGAGAGACAGAGAGACAGAGAGAGACAGAGAACACACATTTTCTTGGGCCTTCCGACTCCAAAATTTGTCTCAAGAATAGAGCCATGAGAACTGATTTCTAAAGTTAAAATTCTGAGAGGGGAGACTCCTGAGTTGGGTGCAGGGCAGAGAAATTGGAGAGTCTCCAGTTAATTTAAATGCCACAAAAAAGGAACAAGGAGTGCTGTACAACCATCCTAGCCAGGAAGTGTTAGGCAAAATAATGGCCTCCCAAAGATGTCCATGTCCTAAAACCCAGGACCTATGAATATGTTACCTCACATGGAAAAGGGAAATTTTTAAATGTGACTCAGTTAAAGCTTTGGAGTTGGGAAGACTACCCTGGATTTTCTGGGTGGATCCAATGTACTCACAACAGTGGTAGAGTGATCAAACTGAAAACAGGAAAACTAAGTAAAAGTCTACACATCAATATGGCAAGATCCACAGCCCCAGAACTTTGGCAGCCAGATTTACAACTACAAAGAGGAGATGAAAAGATCCCTTTCTTGAAGTATTGACTAGCCTAAGAAAAAAGAACTACAGATTCTAACAATTTGTATTTCCAGTGAAAAAGCAATGTCACCAAATCAATCTTACTCTACGGGGAAGCTTCCAGGCTACAAGTCCCAGTTACATAAATACCCAAGAATTAAGTTTCTACTTATCCTGACTCTTCAGTAGGAATGCACAACCAAAAACCAACAGATATTTGAGAAAAGTTAAGAGACTAAACATAATGACAGGGGTGGGAGAGGGCAAGTTAGATGAAATACGAACACTGTAAGAAGCAGAAGAAATTTTTTTAAAAAGTCAACATTGACTTTGAGAGATAAGAAATGTTGTCGCATCACTGAAACAAGACCAGAATAATGTTTTATAAGAAGCATTTAAAAATCACAATACTACAAATTAGATAGCAAATGTTTTTTAATCAGTAAAATGATGAAAAGATAACATTGGTGAAATCTCCCTGAAAGTAGAACAAAATAATAAAATGATGGATAACAAATGATATCTAGCACAGTGATCAAGAAAAAAAAAATAGAGAGGATAGAGAGTAAATTATCAAAGAAATAATGTAAAAAATATTCTTAGAAAATAAGTATACAAAATTCTATGTTAAAAAAAATCCCAGAATAATAAATGAGAAAAAACAATGGCCAGCATATCAAATGAGAAAAGATGAACACAAAAATACACCTTCATGAAATTGTCATGAAATTGGAATACGAATAGTTATAAAAGCTTAAATACAAAGGTAAGAAAATCAAATGGCATCAGGCTTCTCAAGAATAATGCTAAAAATAAAAAAAAATGAATCAATACTTTCAAAATTCTGTTAGAAAATTATTTCCAATTTGGAAGTCTACTTCCAAGCAAAATCAGTGTCAGGTAAAACAAATATATATCCATGGACAATCTGAAAAAAAGTATATCTCTTCTGTACCATTTATTAGAAAACTATTAGAGAAAGAATTCCATCAAAATTCAGGAGCAAGAAAGGAAAAAAATACATGATTTAGGACATAAGGAATTTAACACAAGAGTGCAGGCTTAGAAAAAAGTCATTCTAGATTGGAGCAAGAGGATGTAAAATTCCAGAGGAATAAGTGGGAGGAAGAGCACCTGACTGGGTACTTATTATATTTTGACCATGAGGAAAATAATATTTAGAAATTCACTTTAGGGGGGGGATTAGTAATGAAGCAAATAAAGCATATTTTAAAATACGGCAGGAATAAACTGCAAGAAAACTAAAAAGTTGAATAAGAAAGGAAACAATCATAGCTCTAGTTTTGTCTCAATAGTAAAAATACTTACATAGTCATTGTAAGTTAAGTTACACAGAGCCTTAGTTCTCCCATTTATAAAATAGAGAATCAGTCATAATAGCACTTACCCATCAGAATTATTGTAATGGTAGAATTAATTAGTGAATATAAGCACATAAAGATATGCATGGCACATACTGAGAACTCAATAGTTTAGTTGTTTTTGTTAGCTACATGTAAAGTAAATACTGAATATTTATTTAACCAAAACTTATGACATAACTATATTGAAAGAAAATAGTTATTTTTTATTGGATAATAATAAGTCAACAACCATATAAGTACATTATTTAGAAACTTGGGGGTAAATATCAGAAAAAAAAGACAGCTAAAAAACAGAAAGTGTGTATTTTTGGGGAGTGGTGGAGAAAAACAGGTTCTAAAGTTTTTTAGTATAATCTTTTTAATAGTATTTGATATTAAAATCATTTTCAAGTCTATGGCCATGCTACCCTCAACAAGCCCAATCCCATCTGATCTCAGAAGCTAAGCAGCATCAGGCCTGGTTAGTACTTGAATGAGAGACCACCTAGGAGACCAGGTGCTGTAGGTGTAAAAGGAAAAAATCTGTAAGATCAACCAAAGGTTGCCTTACCTAAAAAAACTATTTTCAGTTTTTTATTAAAGATAAAAGTAATCCTGAAACAATAGAGATAAACCAGGAAAATCCTGAAACAAAAGTAGACCTGGCTAAATCTGACAACATAGAATTCAAACTCAAAATTCAAAATAAGTCAAATAGTATCATCACTAATTATCAAGAATATGAAACTATTGTGAACCATTATGTACCTAACAATTTTAATATTAAAATTATTAAAAATAAAAGGATGATTTGACAAATTCTCAATTATAGAAGGAAGCTTTAACATATCTCTCAGAAAGTGACTGATTAAATAAAATAAAAACAAAATTTTCAAATAGGATGTTTGAATACATTTGAAAAAGTGTGACTTTATAGTTGTACATGAGAGAATTTTGTACCAACAGAAAATATATTCTTTTCAAAAATTAATGAAGCATTCACAAAAGTTGACTATATATATATTAAGGCCTCAAAAAATTTTTTCATAACATTTAAAATATAAAAGCCAAAATTTCTAACACATGATCCAAAGTAGAAAATTAAGAAGAGGGAATAGAAAGAAAAAGTTATCTTGGCAATTTTAAAAAATTTTATAAAGGCAGCAAAAAAAATTTTATAACACTCTTTTAAAAAACTTTCAAATTTTAAAAGATAAAACAAAGAGGGAGCATATCCAAACAAATGAGTAAAAAAAAAAAAAAGCATCTAAAAATTAAAATGGTAAATCCAAAAAAAACACTGAAAATTTAAAAAAAAAAAGGAAGAAAAATTTGTGCCGCTAAATATTAAAATAAGCAATAACTGTACAGTAAATAAAAGAGAGTGGTACTGAAACCTCATCAATACATCCAAGCATATGTACAAATGCCATTTCAAAGTAGTGTGGAATGGATCCATTACTAAATAAAGGGTACTGAAATCATTGGTCAGCTACTTAAGAGGAATAGAAAGTTGATGTTTACACTGTTATTCACCAAAACAAGTAATTTTCACCTAGATTAGGAATTTTAATTTTTTAAATTAATTTATTTATTTTAATTAGTTTCAAATATACAGTATATTGGTTAGACATTATATAGGTCATAAAACAATTTCCCCAATTGCTCCCTCCCTCCCCAGGCCCTCCACCTAGCCAACGTATTAATGCTAACTGCATTCCCTATGCCATGCTCCACATCCCCATGACCATCCATCGACTACTAATTTGTACATCTTTAACACTTCACCCCATTCTCCCAGCCCCCTAACCTCCCTTCCCCTCTGTCTGAAACCAAATTGTCCACTATATTTGTGAGTTTGTTTTTTATTAGTTAGTTATTTTTGTTCCTTAGATTATGAATATAAGTGAAATCATATGGTATTTATCTTCCCGTGTCTGACTTATTTCACTCAACCTAATAACCTCTAGGTCCATTCACGTCATTGCAAATGGTAGGATTTCATTTTTTTTTAATGACTGAATACTCGATGTGAGAAAAATGTTCACAGTATGTTGTTAAATAATAATAATACACAGGAAATACTACATTCAGTGTGATTCCAATTATGTGTATACACATATATACATACATAGAGAAGAAAATTATCAGGTTTTATTAAAATCTTAAGGGTTTTGTTTCTGGATAGTAAAACTTTTCATTTCTTCCTAGTGATTTTCTGTATTTTCCAAATGTTCTACATAATAAAAACCTTTCTTTTGTAATTAGGAGAAAGGGCAGCAGGAGACATTTTTGCTTTTAAGAAATGAGAAATAAATGGATAGACCGAAACTATTAGTGAGAATTCATTCTCAATGATAAGCTTATTTTTCTCTCAAGTACATATTTTCTACAACTTTTCATGCTTATGCCTCTGAACACTATTAAAATATTAATATATTCTCATATTGTCCTCTCATGTTGCCCACTTTCTTTCTGAGTAATAAATCTATACTTTTTCAACCTCTAAAAGAGCAACGAAACTTGCCCAAGGTGACGCAACTGCGTATCAGTGGCATTGGACTAGAATACAGTAGTCCTGGCTCCCAGTCCAGGATTATCTTCTTGTGAAACAAACTTCTAAAACCCATTAAACAATTTTGAAACATTTAATCTTAATGTCCTTTCCTTCAAATCAGCAACAAGGAAAGTTTTGACTTCTATTGTGGACCCAAATCCAAACAGCTTCCAAGGACTCCTGACTGGTGGAGGACGAGATACATTAAGATCATTAACATCGACATGGCCCACAATACTGGGCACCTAGAGAATGTTTAATAACTACTTTTCAATTGCTATCCTGCTTCATTAATAGGGTGAAAGCCTGCAAAATGAATTGCAGAACCGGCAAATTCTAGCTTAGGCTATCACCCATGGTTTCTTTATCCCTGTTTAAAGACTCCTGAAATTCTGGAAAGCTTCTGCCATCACCAGGAGGCTGACATACTTAAGCAGAAACACCAACCATTCACACATATGCAAGACATATACACATATTATACACATAGCGTTCTGCCCAGGCCTCTCCACACACACACACACACACACGAAACAGAAAAAAAAAAAAACCAGATTTCAACAATCGGTCAAATCCACAAATGGCATATCATCTAATAACCCGTAATAGGTTCTAAAACACATCAGATGGTGAAGTTCCATGAACTATTAATGAAACAGCATTTCTCTCTTTTCAAAAATTCCTCAAATCTAGCATTTGAAATCTAACCCAACTCAGAACTCTTTAAACATCAAATACAACTTTTCACTCACAGTAAACACAATGTCCAGAAAGCATCTTTAGCCCTAAGTTAATCAATGAAAAGTTTGCTGCTGTTTCTTCCCATCATAATAAGAAATGCCTATTTCTTAAGGGATGATTTAAAAATCCATGTGCCACATAAACCTCACGAATATGCCTCTCAGTTGCTTTAAGTATCAATCATATAAAGAAAACTAATATTGTGACTTAATATTCTTTTAACTTTACCAAAACCTCTCCCAACCACCACATACACACAAAAAAAGCAGTAAAATCTAATTAACTTCTTTGCAGGTTAGTGCACAATTTACATCTCAGTATGTGTATATAGGCCATTTTAATCTCCAGCCAGAAAAAGGAAGAACTGAGGTCTTTGGGGGTCTCTCTTGCTGTGATTTCAACTACCATATTCCTAATCATGTTACAAAAAGAAAATTAGCAAAATCCTAAAATAAAGAATTCCACTCTAAGCTTTTTAATCCATCATTAATTTTCTCTTTACTCATAAAATGGAGTTTCACATTTTGGAATTTAAGGAGTGCTGAGATAAATAACCTTTTATGGTTAAGGAAAGCAGATTAACTTTTGAGAAAACCATCATTTCTTGTTAGAAAGACAAAATAGTACATCAAGGAAAAACATACCAATTGATGGCTTTCTAAATAAAGCATCATCATTGAGTAACACTAAATTGGTTGTCTTGTGTGTCAAATTAATCTCTTGATTATATGGAACCAGGCTGCCTATTTTATGTTTCAATCCATCTTGAAGAGCAGCATTTGATTAATCAAGTTAATGATGACAGTTTTTAGCTAGTGACAAATGATACATTTATTCAAGACCTTTTTCAGATGATCTAAACTACTGTGAGCAAAAGAAAAAGAAACATCAATTTGGAAGAATAGATTAATATGCCTAGTTTAAACTTTACACTTACTCTAGCAAAGGAGATCAGAAGTAAAGATTAGTTAATGAGTAAATCCCCACCATAAAAATACCATCAAACATAAGGCATGCAAACTCTTTCAGATTACTTTATGTTAAGGTACATATAAAAAGCAACATATTTAGCCAGATTTAAAGTTGGTAGCTTTCAAAAACAATTTGACAAAACAAATTTCAATTAAGCTACCCACAAAGTAACATTCCTAAAATCACAACTAGAATACCTCTCTTGAAAGTAACTCTTAAGGCAGAATGAGAGAGCAATTCATTTGTCTTCTTCATTAAAGGTAACTAGGTAACCAGTTTGGATAATCCAATCTATCAGGGGTTGGCAAACTACGGCCCAGACCAAGGGCCAAATCCAGTCTGTTACCTGGTTTTATAAAATAAGTTTTACCAGAACACGGTCATCATAGTTCATTTATATGTCATCTATGGTTGCTTTCACACTACAATGGCAGAGTTGAGTCACTACAACAGAGAGCATACGGCCTACAAATCCTCAAATATTTACTATCTGGACCTTTACAGAACCTTTGCTCACCTCTGCTCTAATATATTGGTTTTTAAATTCTTAGCAGTAGAATCCTTTCAAGCAAAATCTTACAAGAAAATAAAATATATAAAAGCAATATCTTTAGTAAACATTAATTTTATAAATTAAAATGTAAAACATTTACTTAATACGAAATCAATCAATGAGAACAACTAGTCCTGTTGAACACTAAATTGGAAATGAAAAGTGCAGTTACAGTCATAGCAGTATCTTTGGTTTTAGTTTTGTTTGTTTGTTGTATTTTGCTTTGGTTGCAGAGAATTGATTCACACAGATAAGTGGTTGCAAATTGTAACAGTTTTTTTAAAGTTCCCTTGCAAACTCAGGATACTCTACAATTAAAAGATAATAGAAGTTTATTCCAAGAAACTGTATAAGTTAACCTGGCAGCCCCAGTTAACACAGTGCTGATCTCC
This sequence comes from Rousettus aegyptiacus, assembly GCF_014176215.1. Taxonomy (NCBI): domain Eukaryota; kingdom Metazoa; phylum Chordata; class Mammalia; order Chiroptera; family Pteropodidae; genus Rousettus; species Rousettus aegyptiacus. Next base: position 63,382,682 of record NW_023416284.1, read on the forward strand.
AAGTTTTTAAAATTCAGTACTTTACACTTATGTGTGCTTTTTATTACCATTTTAAAAGATTTTTTAAGTGTAATTTTTAGCTTTCCATAAGGGTTAATTATATATTAAATATATAAAACTAACTGTCAAGTACTCCCCACGTCTTCTAAAAAATGTTTGTCCCAAATTTCAAACAAATGTTCTTAATAAGAGCTTTCATGTTCCCTGATGGTACGACTTTCCCCCACCACGGTGATTAACTCAAGCCAACCCAACCACAGCCCATCCCCAGAATTCTTTACCTAAGCATCAGAGGGAAGACATTTCCATTTCCTCTTTGATCTTGAAATAGATACATATGAAGCCTACATGTTGCCAGAGATGGTACTTTTCAGTCTTGTAAAAGAATCAGACATAAGAGAATGATACAGATACACCAAGAGTAGCAGAGATAGGAGATAAAAAAAAAAAGTCAGTGACACTGAAGTCTATGCTTTTAGTTTGAAGTCTTCCAGACACTGAAGGCTCTGTGGTTTGATTACAAAAGCCAATAAATTCCTATCCTTTTGGTCTGAGGTAGTTAGAGCTAGGTTTGAGATGAATATCCTAACTGAAATACACACACACACACACACACACACACACACACACACACACACACACGCACACACACGCACGCACACTCAAGCATAAAGGTTTTAATTACAAATGTACAGGTGAAAGTCCGGAAGGATATATATGACAGTAATTATTCTTTCTGTATGCCCACTATATGAACTCCTTGTCTAATTTGTGTAACCCTCCCCTTCCTCATAAATTTTAGTGGGAAGTAGCAACAAGTTTCAATATATAATCTGAACCACTAATAATAGCTAACACTTTATATACTGACTATTTACCAGGAATTTTCTATGCAATTTGCCTAGAACAACTTATTAATTTTCACTATACCCCATAAAGTAATTACAACTATTAACTCTGTTTTAACTAAAAGGAAACTGAGACACAGAGAGGTCAAGTAACCTTCCCAGAGTTATAATCAATCAAGAAGGGACAAGTTGCAACCCAAAATATTTGGTTCCAGAGTTCCTACTGTTAACTTTTTCTTGACTTTGTCTCTGAAAATTCCAGGTAGTTGCTTTCCCAGCCTTCACTGCAAAGCACCCAGCCCAGAGCTATAGATCAGGACATCTGTATCTTTGGCAGTGGTGGCAGTGGCAGAAAGATGGATTTTTTGGAAAGTAATGACTGAAATGCCAGACCCAATGTCCAATTTCTACTGAGAAGCAGTGTCAGTGAAGCAAGCCACAGCAGCTATCACACGGTGGCCATGACAGTGATAGCCGCAGTGTTATTTTGGGTGTCGTACCTTGTTCCCTCCTGGCTACATTATCTTCAGCTTTGTTCTCCCTTTTGAAGATTCTGAAAGCTACCAAATAACTTTTTAACAGGTGTTCCTTAACTTACCATGCAGTTATAAGCCTGATAAACCCATCATAAGTTGGAGATATTCTGTTTAAAATGCACTTAATACACCTAACCTACCAAACGTCACATCTTAGCCTGGCCTCCCTTAAACATGCACTTGTTACCCTAGAGTTGGGCAATTATCTTGAGTTTCATCTTAAGAGTAATTGCCTTCTTCTTCTCATCAGAATCGGGAGGCTCAGACAGGCATTTTTGTAGACATGATGGGATATAAAAACACAGAACACAAAACCCCAAAAATGTTGGCAATGCTGGACACTGTAGAGTATCTGTTTACCCCCACAATAGCGAGGTTGACTGAGAGCTACAGCGCACTGTCACTGGCCCGCATCATCAGAGAGCACTGTGCTGCATTCTAGCAGTACTAGCCCAGGAAAAGATCAAGACGCAAAATTCAAAGTATGGTTTCTACTGAATGCATATTACTTTCACACCATTGTAAACTCAAAAAAATCATAAGTCCAAGACCATCTGTGTTCCTTCTCTGCTTAAATCAGCCAGCATTTTTTGTTACTGCTCTTAAGAATCTTGACATATACTAACGGTGGTTACTCCTGGGGATCAAACTTGGGAAATGGTGATTTTTTTATGTTACTTTTTACCTTTCTATATTATTTTAACTTTGTGCCTCAGAAAGTTCCCACTCCTCTTCCTTCCAGATAAAAGAAGGCCTTGTGTTGCATACTAAAACTTGATCCTTATTCTTCAAACAATAGAAGCCACTGAAGAGTTCTAAGAGGCCAGAGCCTGGACAGAGATTCCTTTTAGAGCAGTACGAGAGTGGCTTTGAAGAGAACAAGACTACATGCAAGAGGACCTGTTAAAAGTCAGTGGCTGTCGTCCCAGTAGTTTATTATCAGAGCTTCAGCTAGGGAAGAGGTAAGAGAGTGCCAAAGAATAGGATATATTTGAGAGTAAACCGAGAGGTAAATTTGGCAGAAAAAGACATAATGGGAGAGGACATAATGAAAGCAGTCAAGGGTAACTTCCAAGTTTCTTGTCATTGTGACCGGTGATATCATCATCTAAGACAGAATGAAGAAATGGGAGCAAGCTTATGAGAGATGATAAATTCTAGTTAATCTTTAGTTAAGCTCTGAGTACCTATGAGATTTCTGGATGGAGGTATCCAGTAAGTAGTTGGAAATAGTAACCTGACATTCACAGATTCTGTTTACAGCAGAAATAAAGACTTAGGAATTATCAGCATTTAGGTGACGAAAATTGAAATCAAGAGAATGAAGATCATCTAGGGAGAGTATGAAGTATGAGCAGAGCAGAGAAGAGGAAAAAATGAAATCCAGGAGAATATGTTAGGGATAGGCAAAGAAAACAAAGATCTCATAAAAAAATTTAAAAAATAATATAAAAATGGCAGTCAGAGAGGTTGAAGGTAAATAAGTAATGTCAAATATCTAGAAGCCAAAGGTGTACATAACCTCAAAAAAGAAAAATTGATTAACTATATGAAATTCGGCAGAAATATCAAATAGGATCAAAGAAAAATGTTCATGGATTTTGCAATCAGAATATATCTACAAAGAGCATGATGAAAGCATTTCTGGGTACTGATCTGGAAAGGGTCCCTTTTACAAAATGTACTTAGGTACCTAGAATTAAAGAATATATATATATGAATAAAATGTCAATATGATCAAAGTTCTGTTCTGATTCAACCTGCTTGCCTACTTTTCAAGTAATGAGGTTCTGATTCTGAAAAAGCATGGCAATTTTTACACTTCCTGTAGGCTCAGAAGCCTGTGGCTGAAGGAATTACAAATGATCTACTCTCAAATACATACACACTCTCTCTCCTCTGTTTTTATTACATTTTAAATAAGACTTTAAAAATGCTAACTTATCAGAAATACACTAGAGGGAAAAGAAACAGCATGGATGTAACCCCCTACTAATGAGGCACTAATGCATAATTATTATAATACACGTACTTCTCTCCACAGACGAATATTTATAAACACTGAAACAGTCTAGTTTGCAGTGGAATCTCATGTACAGATTGTTTTTCTCTTGTGGTTTGTCCTTTTTTCTTATTGTAGTAATATTTAATAAATTTCACAGGCTCTGCTCACTCTCTGAAAATATTGAATGAACCTATCTATCTACATAATATGTAGTGCCTTCAATGAGTATATAGAAAGGAGATATTAATCTATATTAAACATACCACCATCAATAAAAGTAGTCAATTTTCTTAAGTTTAAATTCTTAGAGTTGGGCTAAAACACAATATGTTAAAACAAAACTGGTTAAATTAAGTAATTTCAATAGTTGGGAATTTAGGCATGGGGTCAGGGGAAGCAAACAATTAAAGTAATCTAGATTAAACAATGATAAGGTTTAAGAAAGTTCATTAAAGAGGACCCTTTCTCTCAGCCTGAGTTCTGAACCAACTGAGAACTAAGCAAGAGATGGAGATCAAATTATCAGTAGTATTACCAAAAAAGGCCAGTCCAGGTTTAAGGATATGGCCTAGGTGTGTGTCAATAATGGGTGGAAATAAACTCATTTGCTCAGTCCTATGAGGTGCTGAAACGCAGGCCTATCTGGCCATTAGAAAGGTTAGGCATTGAAGGAAAGTATTCTCCAAATACCACTTTGACATTGTGTAAATACTACCATTTGCTCATTCCTTTTCTACTTTAGAAAATTTACATGGAAAATTAGATTAGGATGTGTGCTATCTGTAAGAGCACACACACGCTCACACACATGCACACGCACGTACAAAATCACACACACAGCAAGTGGCTAGGCTTTGTACACCTGGTTCCTCTCCCAAACTCATTAGGTGAATAATTATGGTACCTCCGTGGGCTGGAGTGAGGGGTGGGGCAAAAGAAAAATTCCTCTCCATGGAAACTAAAGGATTGAGCAATAAGTAACTCACATCCCTCCTAATAAATACAAATACTTATTAACTGATACCAGTCAGGTTTCTTTTGCTGTCTCTCAACTGCAGAGTGGATATAAACACATTGCCATGCACTCCATTTTTCTTTGGTTCTACTCGTCAATATTATAATCATAAGTCTACAGATATGCATTGATTATGTATCTATAGACTCATTTGTAGGAACAGGGTTTGAGCCTGGAATCATAATTACCTGAATTAAGATCCAGCTGCTGACGAAGAAAGGTTAACATTGAGCAAAGCATTCCTTAAATTACATTCTGCATTGTATGAAAATCATTATTCATTCATTCCACAAGCCTTTATTGAGAGTCTGCTACTTTGACCCAAACAGTGGGCTAAGCCATGGAGATACAAAGATAAACAATGTAAAATTCCTGACCTCTAAAAAATAAGCCCTCCCCCCAAAATTTTTTTTCAAAGAAATAATGTAACAAATTACATTCAAGAAATAATACTATCGAAATATTAAAAGTTTAGATAATCCAAATATATGAGGATTTATGAAAAAATTAGCCTCTGAGATTACAGGAGGATAGGTCGGAGCACTAAATAAGAAGTACTGAGGTATCTGAGTCATCTGAGAAAAAAAAGCAAACTTTTATTCATTCCATACACCATAAGCCAAATTAAATTCCAAATGCATCAGGGATTTTTAAATGTACAAAAATAAAAGCTCAAAAGCTCTAGAAGAAAACAAGGGGAATAATTTTTTATAATCTTAAAATAGGGAAAGTCTTTCTAATTATGATTCCAAACCTGAAACCTATGTTCTCACCTGGAGGTTTGACTAGGGAAGGATCTGCTTGTGAACTCCCTCACGTGGTTGTCAGAATTCATGGCAGCTTGTTTCTTCAATACCAGCAACAGAGAGAGCAGGATTCTGCTGTTTTCAGTCTCTGACCTCTTTTAGACTTGCTTTTAAAGGTCAGGCCAACCCAGGACAATCTCCTTTTTGATTAACTTAAATTCATGTGGTTAGGAACTTTAATTAGATCTGCAAAGTTTCTTCATCTCTGATATCTTCTTTTGGTTAGATGCAAATCACAGATCTGCCCTCATTCAATGAGAGAAAATTATACAATGGTGTCACTCAATAGTGATCAACTTAGGTGTGTGCCAAACCCCCTTAATATATAAAGAGTTCCAAGAAATCTATAAGGAAAAAAATAGTAGAAAAACTGGCAAAGAAAATGAACAGTTGAAATATATGAGTTCCAGACAAAATATTCAAGAAGTATAAATTTGTTTAATACTATGGAGAATAACTGGCAATTGGCAATATCTACACATGCTAGAAATTCCTCATTGGAAAATTTTTTCTAAAAATATATCTGCATATATGTGAAATTACATAGGTTTCAGCAATGTTTGTAAGAGCAAATTTGTAAAATTTGTAAAAACAACTCAAATATTAGATGTCAAATAGGGAGTGGGTTAAATTAACTATGGTACATTCAAATACTGAAATAGTATGCAACTACATAAAGAATGTGAATATATACTAAATACTGCCATGAAAAAAAAAGTAATATGTAGAACAGTATATATAACAGTTATCTTTGTGTAAAAAGCAGAGAAAAAGAAGAATATGATCTGAATTTGCTTTCGGAAGCATAAATAAATTCTAGAGGATATGTATATAAATATGGATGGATATATATTCATTTACATATATATGTAATTAGATGATAGATAATAGATGGATGATGGAGAGAGAGAGAGAGAGAGAGAGAGAGATGATAGAAAGAGTCTTTTACGGTTCATACCCTATGGTTGTTTTTCTGATGCTACCTAGTCATAGTGAAACCTCCAATCTTAAATTCAGTTAGAACTAAGTTGTATTATTTCACCACTCAAAGTGGGAAGATTCCTACAGATGCAATAGTAAACTGATGATTGTTGAATCCATAATTACTCAAATGTATCATATTCATAATTCTCATGCATTTTCACCCTCTTCCTATTCTTCGAGGTAGCATAATAGCCCAGCTCTATACCTGATGGATACTAGTTATGTATACTAAAGAGTTATATACTCGATGGAATAAGAGTGGAAAGGGACCTTTCTTTTACCTCTTGGTATGCTCAACAAATAACCTCTAAACTAACTTCTATAGAATTTTACAGTCAGAAAATGTTTTTCAGACACCACAATTGTCTACATAGACTTCAGAGAAGGTGGCAACTTGAACTCCTGTATTTATCTCTGCTCCCTCTTTCACTCTCCTAAAATGATAAAAGAGGAATCAAAAGCTGTAAACCCACAAGGCCAAAGAGAACAGAATACAAAAACCAGAGAGATCCTTCTATCTCACTTGAATAAGAACAGGTGAACATTCACTTAGGCAAGCAGGAAAACCTGAAGCCTAATCCAGCAGAGAGAAAAACTAACAAAAAGCAACTTTATTCATACCATCAGAACCCCAGGAAAGTGAAGAAGAAGTTCAGGGCACCAGGAAGGTTGGATGGATATTCTCCATAAAGCTTTGTTATTCAAAGTCTGTGAACCAACCACATAGGCATCTCTAAAAGCTGGTTAGAAAACGCAGAATTCCAAGCCCCACTCCAGACCTATTGAAACAGGGCCTATACTTTAACAAGATCCCTAGGTGACTTGTAAACACATTAACATTTGAGAGGCATTGATATAAAGAGTGGTTCAATTCCCAAGACTGTCCCCACATGCCAACGAGCCACAAAGCCACTTCCTCCCACCCCAGCAGAAGATAAGAGGCTTTCTCCTTGGCAAGGTTGAACCTGAGAGCTCCTAGACTCAGGGACCCTGGCACAAATGAAGACAGGAGTGAAGTGACAAAGAACACAGCTTCTATCCAAAGCTACATAGTGCAGAGCAAGGCATTCAGCTCGTTTATCCTGTTCAGCTCCCCAAAGTCTAGCAACAGGCTTTCATTCCCAGGAATTCCCAGAATTTCCCCTTAGAGGAAACCAACAAGCTCAATTAGAAGATCTGCACATGCTAACATTTGGGGATATCCAATAAAGTCAGTTCACCACTTTAGCATCTCAACAGTTAAGAGCAAGGCACACAAATCTGACCCAAATCAGAAAAATGTGCATTCTGTCTCTCAGATTAATATCTGGCACGGCACCCACAGTAAAAATGACAAATGCTCTAGCCATTGATAATGGCTGTTTATGACAGGCAAGGAAAAAAGGTGTAGTTCATTTGCAAGGTATTCCACAAATGTGGGAGAAGACGTAGTCATACAGATGATAATATTATACTAACAGCCTACATTTATTGAGAAACTGATTTGCAACTTTCCCTGTACTATCTCGTTTAGTTCTCACAATTGAGGTAAATACCATTATTATCTCTTTCCACAGATGAAGAATTTGAGAGTTAAGACGGACTAAATAGACTACTAGATAAAATGGCAGATGTAACATACATCTATCCCTTTAGCTCCCTCCAGAAACATCATGTTTAAATAAGATAGAGTAAACAGGAAAGTTGGTAATATTTTTGGAAACTCAATTTATTTGGTAAATAAATTGAAATTGGCAAAGGACTGAGCAGCCCCAGAACACTGAATCTTAAACTGAGAGAGGAAAGCAGTGAACCATAAAGCAGAATCTCTGCAATGATGAAGAATCAGAATTCTAGGTTGTTCTGGAGGTCAGGGTGAAGAGGAGAGAGTGACTAAAAGTAAGGACTGGCTGAAACTTTCGTTTAGGAAGCAATAAGATCCCCATACCACCTCCTGCACTCTTGCCCCTGACTCATCTAGGGAAAAAGACAAGATTTATTCTCAGGAGGACTGGTAAGAGGGTCCTTGATGGGGGACATCTGGTACAGTTAAGGAAAGGAATGCTGCACTTAAAACAGACTTACTTTCTTGGCTCCCTCCCAGAACATTGGCAGTCAAACATTCGCCCTCCAGGCAGGAGACTGTTGGTGTCTTTGCAACCCCACTAGAATCTGACCAGTCCAAGAGGAAAATCCTAGAGACACTAGAAGTTCTCAGTAAATAGATCTTTCTACAGCGAAGTCACAGGCTCATGGGCTTAGAGCTGCCAATCTACTTTAAATGGCATGCAATTACTCACTACAAGATTGGCAAAGCTTAGAATATGTGGTGGTACCTAATTTTGGCTAGAATATAGGGAAACAGACTTCCTCACACACCACTGGTGAGAATGTAAATTGGCGTAACCTCCTTGGAAAGCAATCTGGCTATACATTTCACAGCACTTTAACTGCCAGCAATTTACCTCTCAGCAATTTCATTAGAAATTTACTTGCAAAAATAAGCCAAGCTATACATACAAAAATGTTCACTGAAGCATTGTTTACCATAAAAACTGGAAGAAAACAATTCTTAGATAACCACCAGTAAAAAAAAAATGGTTTAAGAAACTAGGTCCATTTATGAAGTGAAATACTATGCAAATTTTACAAAAAATGAAGTAGCTCTATATGTATTGATATGGCATGATCTCCAAAGTATACTGAAAAGTGAAAAGAAATAGAGTGCAGAAGAGTAAATATGATATACTATCATCTATATAAAATACATATATACATTTATATTTCTATATACTCACATTTATATATACACTCATATATGCTTATACTTGAAAATAAAATGTTGGGCACATTTCTGGACATTGCTAACAATTGCTACATCTGGAGAGATGAATTATGGTTCTAGTATGAGAGAAGACTTGTTTTCCATTGTGTATGTGCGGTTGACTTTTTTTACCATATGCATGTATTTTTTTTCATTTAAAAATAAAATATTGAAAAGACATTTTAAAAAGTTGTGTATCTTTATCTGAAGCATTAGCTACTATTAGAAATAAAATATTCCCAATATATATCCTTGACCAGAATTCTCCCTTGACACTGGGACATATAAAATGAAAATTCAACAAGTCTAAAACCAAGCTCCTGACCTGGCTATCTCATCCATGACTTACCACCATCAAACACGTTTCTGCTCCTACATTTCCTAATTGGGTCACCTTTCATCCAATCTCTTGAGTCAGAAACCTAAAAGTTACATAAGACTCACCTTTCCCCTCACTCTCAAATCCAGTCACCAAATACTACCAATTCTACCTCCTAAAATGCTCACAAACCTCCCAACCAACCATCCCTTCTGCCTTAATTAACACAGTTATTATACCTCCCCCAAGTGATTCTAATACCCTTCTTACTAACTCTGCATTCTGTATCTCCTGAATCTATGGTCCACAGAATCACCAAGGCGATCTCTCAATAGCCCCAATTTGACCATCCATTCTCTTGCTTAATATCCTTTAAGAGTTCTTTGTTTTATCACATAATTGTGATCTGCTCCATGCCTACCTCACCTCTCCTCTCTTTCTTTCCCTTTCCATTCAAAACACAAACCTACCATTCTAAATACTTTCAGCCTCCCAATTGCACCACACAGAGTCCATGTTGTTCCCTCTTCCTGAAATGTTTTTGTTCCCTCCTCTAACCCGCATTATTCATTAGTGTTGTTTTACTTAGTATCTCTTCTATGATTATGGACTTCTTCATATTGTCTCTTTCATTTTCCTATCCTCAAATTCTAGCACAGTTCCAGGATATAATGGTCTCTCAGTAAATAATTGTTGAAAAAATGAAGCTAGAAAAACCAGATATCATTCTAATGCAAGTAATGACAACTCTTCCAGCCTGAAATAAGATATTCCTTGAAAACAGTGATTCTTGTCAATGTAACTTGTTCTCCTAACTGGCATCTTAATGATGCCTATGGTGAATAATGTTTTTACATTGTGCCTTAAATACTGAAGTAGCCATATTACATGGAGAGGCCCCCTGAGAGGAACTACCAATGAGATGTGACAAAATTAGTAGACATGGCTCAAGTAAGAAAGTAATGGCTTTCAACCAATTAAGGTTAATATAAATAAACTATAAACTATTAAAAACAGTTTAAATAATGTTTGCTAGAATAATGGAATCAGGAAAGAAAATTCAACTATATAAAGCCCTATGTGGAATGTAAACCATTCAAACCTCAACTCTTTTTCCTATTGCCTAAATGTCCTGTACTTGCAGATATATCTTTCTATCACCTTGACAGTTTTCTTTTGTATACAAATTTTAGTTACCTGAATTATTAATGCTGCCTTTGTTTGTGCTCATATCTTAATTTTTCCCTCTTCATTCACCTGTCATGAATGTTCTGATTCACATTTCAGGAGACAATAAACAACATATTTCTGGGTAACTAGGTAGTGTCACCAATGTTTTTGTACTGCTAGGAGATTATTCTGTTTTCCAAGTTTAAAAAAAATAGGTGCTTCTCCTTTTTTAAACTGTCAATCACTGAAATTATACTTTAAACCGAATTGGATGGATAAAAGATAGATTTTAAAGTATGGATCGTGGGTCAGACAAGAAAATACAGTGCATAGGAACTCCAGTGAGCAAGCAATTCACAAAATGAAATATGTGCCTGCAGGAAAAATTCCTCGGGCCAATAACAAACACCAATTAGTCATGTTCAATAGAGTATTATTTTAGCTGTACAGTAAAAATCTCAATGTTTTTACTAGCATCACCCTATACAGCACACAGTGTTCATGCTCAAACAGCACCAGTTCAATTTAGTCAGAAGTTTTGTTGAAGCAAAAGTTATGAATAGAAAGAGGATTGAGATTATAGCAAGACAAACTACTCAACTTTAATTGAAAAGAAGAGGTGGGGTTAACAGTCTTTCAGATCTTTTTAAAAATATGCTTGTAGTTTTCTGTTTCATTTTACAATAAATTAAACTGTAATTATTGAAAAGGAAGAGAAAGCAAATAGTTCTATCTTTTTGCAAAAGTTCCTTGTAACTCTTTAAGAAAGAATGATGCCTCACCAACTCCCACGGAAATCACAACCATTCAGTTAAGATATTAGGAGACCATACTTACAAACACCCTATGATTTCTAACAGACAAGCTCATTGGGAAGAAAAAAGTTTTCTGTCTTTGATTTCTTTTAGAGTGATAAAATGAAAGGGACAGTAATACATATTTTAAGCCCTGTGAATTCACAATGGGGCTTTGGAATAAAGAGGTAAAACCCTTTGAACTAACAAAGGTCCATCACCATGCACTTTTTTTTTCCTCACAAGAGCCTTATGAAAGAAATTATGCTAGATGGAGGGACCAGCTGGCTTTTGCCACTACGCCTTTAGTAACATAACCCATTTCCAGACTGTATCAATCTAGCCAGAATGCACCATATCACTGACTCCTCCTGAACCTCTCCTCTAACTGCATAGAGCTGTTTTTAGTCCAATGCCTTGTGAAAGCATTCACTCACCAGCTTACATCTGAGTGTCTCTTTGTACTAGCCCAAAGCTTGAAGTCTGCTGACTCCATTAAGTTGATTAAAGTAGTCCCAGAGACGACCTCAGCTTTTTCACTGCCCTGAGATTAAAGACCAAAAAAGACTCCTTTTTCTGAGGATGTCTTAGTTTGGTTGGGGAGGTAATTTGGATGAGGTGTTGGGTTTTCTGGGGTTTTTTTTCTGGTTTTATTTTATTTTCTCTGTAATTTTCAAAGACGTCAATACAAATAAAAGGCTTTTGTATCAGAAAAATTCAGGAGGCTTTCATTACAAATGATTTCTAATAACTCCTTTGTTCCAAAAAGACAGCAGTTACAGCTACTTAAACTTAAGAAGTCATCATTATGTCCTGATGAAGCATTCATCTGGGGCCCTGGGAAAGTACAGTAAATTCCCTAATGTAACTGAATGGAAATGGCCCCTCGGTCAAATTTAGAATATAGAGTAAAGGGGGAGGGAAAAAAAAATCAAATAGTCTATGTGTAAACCAATCATAAATCCCCACCCCCCCCCCAAAAAAAAATCAAGAAAGCAAGATGGGACACAGCACAAGTTCAGTGTCTATTTTCTATCACACTAAGAAAAGGTACAGCATAGTGGTTGAGAACATGGGAACGGGCATTGAACTCCCAGGTTATCTGGCACACCAGGCTATCTCAAACACTAGCTTCACCAATTACGTCACCTTGGGAAAGTTACTTAACCTCAAAAGCTCAGTTTTCTTATCAGTACAATGAGGATAATAATACTATCTACCCCACTGAGCTATAAAAGACTTTACGAGAAAAGTTACCTTAAGTATTTAGTACGATACCTGGCATAAAGTACACACTCACTACAGTTTAAGAATTGTTCTATATAAAATATTTTTTGTAGTTCAACAAAGCAAATTTAGAAATATCAAATGGTATGGTTTGAGACATTAAGCTTAGCTCCAAAAGATTTGGATTTTAGTTCTAGCTCTGCCATTTACTCGCCATGTGACTGACTTTAAGCAAGTTTTGAAGCCTCAATTTTTTCATCTGTAAAATGAGGGAGTTACACTGGATTGAAATTTTGTGTATCCAAATGCCTGCTCAGCAGCATCATTCTACATGTTCAGACTGAATTACTGCTACTTCCCCAAATCCTGTACCACTTGGCCAAAAGAGAATTTTATTTCTCTTTCCTAATCCCATATCTCAATAAACTTTGCCATTTCAGTAAATAGCACTGCCATTCATCTAGTCACCCATAACAAAACCTTGAAATCATTCTTGATACTCTCCTTTTTCCACAACCTATATCAAATCCAGAAGCAAAACATATTGGCACCTATCCACAATAAATATCCAGAATTCAGCTGCTTCACCTTACAGCTACAGCTGTCTTTCCTGTCCAAGTCACTATCACCTCTGGCGTGGATTACTTCAATAGCCTCCTCCCTCTTAGACTGGACTCTTTACAATTATGAAATATCCCTCATTTCTAATGATGCTTCTTATCCTGAAAGTCAACTTAATCTGATATCAGTATGGCTGTAACAGTTTTCTTTTGGTTAGTATTTTTAAATATATCTTTTCCTACCCTTTTCCTTTTAACTTTATTATGTCCTCAAATACTTGCATCCTTTATTCTCTGTAAGTAACATATAGTTGGGTTTTACATATTTAGCCAGTTTTACAATCTCAGTCTTTTACATGGAGTGTTTAGTTTATTTACTTGTAATAGAATTACTGATATAATAGGTTTATAGCTATGATTTTATAATTTATTTTCTATTTTACTCTGTCTTACATTCTTTTTACTATCTTTTTTTTGGATTAATCAAATATGGTTTTTCATCTTTTCCTCTGTTAATTGTTGTATTATTAATTGTTCTTCTACAGATTACATAGATTATATCATGCATACTTGAGTGATGAAATTACTTTTATCATTTCCCAATACTGCTAAAACCTTAGAACATTTTAACTCTATTGAACCCTCTCTTGTTCTTGTATTATTTTGTCATGCATCTAGTTATATATCAATTTAAAACTCTAAAATACATTGCCGTTATTGTCCCACACAATCGATATTCATTTATATTTACCTATGTATTTGCCTTTTCTGGTGTTCTTCCTTCCCTCTTCAATTTACATGCTTCTCTCTGAAGATCTCGTCTAACTAATTTTTTTTGGTACAGGCCTAGTGGCAACAATTTCTCTCCATTTTTATCTGAAAAAAAGGTGTTTATTTCATCTTAATTTTTGAAGTATACTTTCACTGGTTACAGAATGCTAGCTTGACAATTTTCCTTCATTATGCTGAAGATGCTATTCCATTGCCTTCTGACTTCCATGGTCTCAGTTGTAAAGTTATATGTAAGACTCATTGATGTTTTTTTGAAAGTAATGCCTTTCTCTTGCTGAATTTAAGACTTTCTCTACATATTAATTTTGCAGCAGTTTTAATATGAGATTGCAGGTATTGTTTCCCTTGTGTTATCCTACTTAATTCTGTGGATTAATGTCTTTAATTACTTTGGAAATTTGTTAACCATTAACTCTTTGAATATAATTCATACTCTATTCTCTTCTCCTCTCCTTCTGGGACTTCAAATACATGTTCTTTTTAGAATATTCCACATTGGTGTTATCTGGGTTTCCCACCCCCCCCACCCCATTATTTTTCTCTCTGGGCTTCTGCTTGGGTATTTTCTATTGGCCTGCTTTCCAATTCCAAAAATCATAGAGCCCCCAGATGGTGCTCTCTTCTACCAGAAAGGCTTTCCTCTCTCTGACAATAGCAAGGACAGATCTCAAAGGCACTAATCATCTCAAGCCAATCAGGGATTGAACTGGGTTGGGGCTATGATGAAGATTTGGTAAAACTCAATCTATATCGGTTTGACTCTGTTCCTAGGGCATGGTTCCCTTAGGGCTTTTAATTGTAAGCTTAGTAAGACTTTGCTTTCCCAAATCTGAAAGACTACAGGAGATTCAGTTCTGCCCTGCAGAGGTTTAAAACTTAGCTCTTTAGCTTCCTATTCCCCACCACTTCAAATGTGGCAAATATCTTCAAGGGAAGATCAGCTATGAGTCTGAGATTCCATGTGTCTCTAATTTTGTTACTCCAGGCCAAAAAACTCCAAATTTCTGCTGATTTCTTTGTTTTCCAGAAATGGTTTTCTGCCAAAGGTCAGGCCTAGATTTTCATCTCTAGATGCACTCAGATTTTAAAAATGTCCCAAATGAAAAGGCTCAGTAGATCAATTCGCCATTCCTTCTAGAGATCTTATACCTTGCCTACTTCGTTTTTGGGCCGCTTCCTTTGAAGGAATCTTTGTTTCCTAAACATCATAAGACTAAGATATGTCATGCTACTTTTCAAAAGATGTCAACCTAGCTCTTTAATCTCCATAGAACCTCAAAGTTCAGCAATCGTCTTCTGGAGAAAACTAGCCATGCAGCTGATATCCTTTCAGTTTTGGATTTCGTCACTCTAGCTCCATACAACCACTAAAATATTTATTTTCCCCAGAAGTAGCCTTCAGCCTGGGCCAAATTATAATTCTTAGGCCACACCCAAAATTATCAAATACCCTCTAGAGGAAAAAGCACTCCTGATCATCAGCTTCCTCTCTAAAATTACAGTTCATTTTGTCCTCGTTGCTCTTATAGCTCTCTGCTGCTTTTAAATTATAAATTTTGAAATTTACCTACCTTTTTCTAATTGTTCTCTGCAGAAGCATTGCCTTATCACAAACAACTACATCATGTTCAGAAGTGGAAATCTACATAAATCTCCTAACAGCATTTGATGCTTTCATTTATGGCCTTTGTGTACGCTATTTGCCACACAGAAGTCAAGATGATCCTTTTAAGTTATAAATCAAATCATATCACCCCTATTATACTTATAATAAAATCCAAACTTCTTATCATGCTTTCAGGGACCTACATGTTCTTGCCCTGATACCTCTCTGATCTCTCATCTCTTAGCTTTCTCCTTGTCCACTGTGGTCTAGCACAGTGAAACAGAATTTCATACTACCCACTAGATATTGTGGGTAGGTGCCCCAGACCTTCTAGTTATTCCTCCACCATGCTCATTAGAAATCTGTTCTTGTCTCTTGTCACATTCTACCCCACAATATAAGTTCTAAAAGACCAGGGACTTTGTCTACCTTGTCAACCACTTTATTCCCAGTACCTAAATCAGGCCCAGCCATGTCACAGGTGCTAGATAAATACTTACTTAATAAATGAATGAATAAAATTTAAACTGCCTTTGCTGAAATGTGGCTGAGGTTCTAAGCTCTTGCCTTATAACTTCCTCTTTACTTCCTAAGATAGCCTAGATAATTGAGAATTGACTACATATTTTTAAATGAAATTTTAGGATTCCCAAAACACCTTGAGGTTCAAAGTAGCGTAGTTTGGAAATCAAGTGAATCACTAAGATCCCTTCCATTTCTAATATTCTAGCCAAAAATAACATGTCAGGAGAAAAGCTAAAGCTGAATATTCTAAAGGCCTGTCTTATTGATACTTTTTTTTTCTGGCAAGAGAAAATATGTCCTTAGATGCCATAATAATCAAGAAGCTGAATTTTAAAGGCGAAAAAAGAGCAATAACTATGTACTTATTTTGTGGCTCCAACTTATTTTCTAGTGAAACCTTATTACTTCAGTACCAGGGTTTGGAAACCCAATCGAAATTAGTTCTAAGCTTCCTGCTGAATAAAAAGGACACTCTTGTCCAGAATGCACTAGAGTCTATACAACAGGATGTGTTTGTGGCAATTCCACGTGTATAGCTTAAATTTTTGCAGTTTTGCACCCTGGGTTCATTAAGACCCTACACACATAGTAGTAGAAGTTTCATTTATAGAAGAGAAGGAAAATAATAAAATAAAGTAATTCTCGCTGACCTATGCTCTACTTTCTCTGAAGATGAAAAAAGACTTTGTGCTTATAGACTTTCACAAAAGTAATGACTACATAAAGTCTAAACAACTCTGCCTGAAAGAATTGCATTTCATCAAAAGAGGTCATTAGTAATCATTCACACAGACCTGGGATTTTCTTCCCATCCCCACAAAAAGTGTCAGTTTGTTCTTTCGCTCTGAGAAGCTTCCCACCATTCCTCAAAACAAGATTTCCCTGAAGAAACAGCCTAGAAGGCACAAGGGTTGTTAGGTATACCTTTGGTACCTATCTCTTTTCACTACAATATATATCTTTCATGATTCTATTGACCCAAGTAAGGCATAGTTTGCTTTTATTTGCTTAAATCAAATAACATAAAAAGAATAAGTCATTACAAAGATAAAACTTAATCAAGCTGAAACTAAAATGAGCAATAATTACCTTAGGCTATGGCAAAATTATTTGGGGACAACATAAATCCATGACACAAAGGCAAATTGTTGTATGGATGAGATAATGAAAATTTTCTCTGGTGCTATATTTAGCTCAATTTATTATAGCATCATCAAATATTATCTTAACACCAATCATAGGCCACAATTAATATTCCTTCTATATCTAAAAGAAATGTTTAAGGTAATTTGAATAAATAAGATAAACTCACAAGATGAGTTTTATTTAACCCAAGAGTGGTTTTTAAAAACTTGAATTCATTGCCAACATTTAAAAACCAGAATATTTCACTTTAAAAATTCAGATGTTCAGCTTTTCTTGAACAAGACTATATAGACTGTGCCTTCCACAGAGAATCAGACTAAGAAGTAGATGGGGTTAGCATCCAACATATTCATTTGTCAGGGCAGTTCTCTATCTACTAAAGGAAAGGAGTGTCTTTTTCTAATTTGCACAAAGGTACTATATAGTCAGTCTAGCAATGACACTATCCCTGGGCCCTCATTCATACATAGCAGCAATCATCTGGAAGAAGATTTAAACAAAGAATGTAAGTCTGAATTTACTACAGTCCCCACCACTCCTTATTATTACCCCCCTGCTTCACTATGTTATGAGACCTGCCTGGTTTCTCTGTAGACATTTGAGTTTACAACTTCTGGTCAACAACAAAAGAAAATGATACTTTTGACTTATTCATCTAAATGATATGAGTATAAATTCACTTTGTAGAGGTAGGTTTTTCAGCTCCTGATACCAAAACAAATTCTCAGCAATTGAGTTTTACAATCAGGTAAACCTAGGTCAATATCTAACATTGAGAAAATATTGGAACCTATCTGTATATCGATTTCCTTATCTGGGAAATTAGACTAATATTAACTGCTTTGTAAGTTTCCAGTGCGGATTAAATGAGATGACATATAACATAATACTTGGTGTACATTAGATATTTTAAAAAATATAATCTCATATTAATTGCTGAAATGACACTAACTCTCTGACCCTGAAGCAGAAAACTTCTCAATATTTCTGGAATCACGACTATTTGTTTGAATTTATTAAACGCTAAAGCATAAAGCATGAAGTCAGGGACCATGTCTACCTGTTATTATTCTCTCCTCAACACTAGCACATAGTAAGAACTTTAAACTTATTAGCAGAATAAATGAATGAACGCAATTACTTTCTAGGTTGCATCGGGAATTGGCAAAAGAATAATCTCCTTCTGCCTCCCTAATCCAGGAACACTTTTCCAGCACAAATCAGGGAATACAATTAAGATACAATTCTATGCCAAATGAGAGACAAATGAAAGAGGCATTTGAACAGTGTAAACAAAATTAAACGTTTGCTTTAGGTTGACATGGATTTCTTGGGCAACTAAACTGCATAAAATCATAATGCATTAAATCCAAAAACAGGAAAGGTCCAACCACCCCCACCACCAAATAGATGCATGAGGAAGCAATGGAAGCACTAACTCGGGGCCTGTGATCCAGAAGCCCAGTTTGAAAGAGCTGCAGACTGCCACTTTTTAAGAGGCCCCAGCAAGAATTTTAGGGTGATGGATGACTGGCAGATATATTTAAAGACAGGAATTTTTGGAGACTAGGGACGTCTCACAGGCAGTTAATAAAACAATGGGCCAAGGGTGGAGTTCAATGGCTCTTAAACACTGTCTCCTCTTTAAAATAAAACAAAAAGCTGGTACACCCAAAAGACTAACTTACTCAATTATCCTCTGTTAGCAGAAAAATGCTGAGACTTTGGCAGGGTTTTCTCAATGGGGAAAACAAGGTAGTTGTCACCCTTCAGTTAGCCAACTTGAATCTAAAAGGTAAAAGCAAGTGAGATTTGCTTTTCTTAACCTTTTCCTTATAACAGCCTATCAGTATCACTCACCCTCCCACTTATTTTCCTTCAGAAAACATGCAAGACTGGTACAATAAACTTTAGTGATCCAGTTTCCTCATTTTTATATTAGTACAACTAGAAAATGTGATGCTACCTCTATGTGTGTAATGTAGCACAAAGATATGCTCACTGAGGCATACAATCAGAATGTGTCAGTTCAGAGGGGAAAAAAATCTCCCATCTCTGGGAAAATATTTTACACTAAAAACTATAGCTATTCTAATGCAAGACTTACTAAGTGATATTCCTAGGGGGGAAGTGGCTTCATGTTACAATAAATACTCTATTGCACTAGGTCTGGTTTGATCTACCATCTTTTAAAGGATAATGAATTTGTTTAGCTGTTCTAAAATTAGGCAATTTGTGATTATATATACCCTCAAATGGAAGGTTTCAGTGGCTTCACTATAATCACCTAGATCTTGTGCTCTTGAAAAAAATGTGTTGGATGTTGCTGCTTTGATACATAAATGTTTTGTTTTTAAAGAAAGAAAAGAGGTTTTTCTATTTCTACCAGTGAAAAGGCTATGAGCAAAGCTGCCATTCGTTGACTCCTGTTACATGAGTAGGTGCCTGTAAAGGGCCAGGTGGTGTTTATGCAGATGACTGAGCAAGTTACAATGTGTTCTTCCTTTTGGATAAAACATTAGTGTATCAGATGTGACAAATCAGATGTTCATCTTCCGCACTTCTGCATTATTTTACATTGAGAATTAGATAATGTGCTGGCTTAGCTTTTTGCTTTTGTTTTTTTTTTTCTTGAGAATAAGTTCATAAATAAAGTTCTCTTTACACTCTGCATAATCATAGTCTCACAGAATAGCTAACTGGCTAGGTAATATGATAATTACAACTATTGTACAAGAGAAAAAGCACGTGTTCTGGGTAAAAGGAAACACATCATTCATATACTCTAAAAGCTATTTAACATATTAACCATTCCTACACTCTTGTCAGGGAAAAACAGGTCTTCTCATCTTGACGTCTTGAGATGAAGTACTTGATGCTCCAGGGTCCAACTAGGAAATTTGCATCTTTTGAGTACCAAAATACAAGGTTCAAAACTATTCTCCACCATGCACAAAACAAACATCTACTTCAAATCCAAAGGGATGTCTTATGTAGATTGTATACTTTAAAGTCAGACTTTTAAAAAGTTCCAGAATTATTTTTAAATATACAGATAGCACTCCTACTATAGAATTTGCAGTAGCATTGCCCCCAATTACTTATCATGCTTTTAGCACACTCCAAGTCCCCTGAGCTACTGTCCACAGCACCACCATCCTGTCAAAAAAAAAAAAAAAAAAAGATGGAGTTTCCCCATGAACACAAATTTCCAATAAGAACAACTTAGGATGCTGTCTTGTGTAGTTGGTACCTTTTTACTGAAAGCTCCTATCATGAATTAGAGCAACACTCTGTCACTAGTCAGAAACTAATAGAGTAAGGCAAGTGAATGCCTTAAGGTCTCTTACAAGTTCTAGTAAGGCCTTTAATTCATGCATCTATTCAACAAATATTTATTGAGTTTTTATCATATGCAGTTCAAGATAAGACCTTTTCCACCTGAGACAATGAGGGAAGAGTTATTAATACCATAAGAGACATACAAGTATACTAATGAAATTTCAGAGGGTGCGTGGAATCGGTACATACTTTATGGAAAAGATATTGTTTTTTGCTGAACCCTGGAGGATGGACAGGCTCTAATAGGAAGATTAGGTGGACAGAAAGTAGTATAGGAAGAAAAGTCATAATTCCAGACCTCTTCAGTGAGATATTTCTGTGTGGCCACTATTAAACATAATTTTATTATTCAAATGAGTGATTAATATCATTCATGTAGTTTGCAAAAAATATATAGTTGATACAGTTTATTATTAAAATGTTAATATTTTAATATATTTCGAAGCATTTGATATTTTACTTACTATTACTGTAATTATTATTAAAAATTATTAATGTATTTTAGTGGTAATATCTACTATAACAGTTCACATGTACAAAGCATGTTTCTTTGTGCCATGCATTACTGTAAGCTATACAGCAACTTGTGAACTTTCACGACAATCATTGAAGTACTATTAGTATACCCATTTTACAAACAGAAAGGTAAGAGAGATTAAGTAGCTTGCCTAAGATCACTCTAAAAATGTGGAAGAGCTTGACTTTACCAAAGTAGCCTGACTCTAGAGCCCTTGCTTGCAATGACTATTCTCTATTACTATAAGATTAAAGACAATAGGATAAAATGATATAATAAATTACAAATGTAGAATGTCATATTGTTATTTTTTCACTTCTTTCTTTCATTCTCCTTCTTCCCATCCCCTACCACATCCAACCATGTTCAAATTCCTGTCTCTTCTACCTCCCATATATCTCTAACCCACTCTCTCCTTCCTACTACCCCTGACTTAAGGCATTCTTCATCTCCTACCAGGATTATTACTATGCTTCACTTTTCCAATTCCTTCTCTCCACTAGAATTATGAGGTATCGTAATAATTTGGGGGGGGGCTTGCTGTAAATAATTTGCTCCTGATCGTAGTAAAGTTATAAAGTTTATAAAACATTATCAATGAGAGAATTGAGTAAAAATGATATAATTAGACTATAATCACACAACTAATAAGGACAAAAGACTAGACTTAAATTCAGGACTATCTGACTCCCAAATCACTACTTTATCCACTAGACTACACTGTTATTGTTTTTTGAACCTCAACTGTGAACTCAACACTGAAATAGACACATTTTATACATTAAATTTAATTTTAAAAGGGTCCTCTGTGGAGGTTCTACTCATAAAATCTCCTTTATACATTACTTAAAACACTTTTACAATATTATTGTTATTCAAGTACTATTGTATCTTCCCTACTCTCTACAACATTAATTCTTTTGTGTCAAGAAGAATAATATCCACCTTAATGTCACTTCAGAACCTAGGAAAGTGACTTATATATGCCAGTAACTCAAAAAATGATTCCTGAATAAGTAAATTCACAGTGGTCTTGGCTAATTGAGAAGCTCTTTCAGAATGATTATCATGTATACCACTCAATATTACAATATTAATAACATTAGCAAGAAAATAAAGAACATTGAAATAACAAATTACCTTAAATTATTGTATTAGTTTTCTACTACTATATAACAAATTACCACAAAATTAGCTGATTAAAAACACCTATGTTTCTTTTTTTTTAGGCATGGCAACCCTTGGTTGACCTCACAGATTGCAAGGACCTTGTCATCTTACAATCCCTTATTATCATTTTTTTTTTTACACCTGGTCTTCCTAGGTGGTCTCCCATTCAAGTACTAACCAGACCCAACTCTGCTTAGCTTCCAAGATCAGGTGGGATTGGGCTTGTTTTGGGTGGCATTGCCATAGACAAAACAAACAAACAAACAAACAAACAAACAAAACCCCATATTTCTTAATTTCAGTTTCCATGGGCAGGTGTCTGAGCAGTGCTTAACTGGTTCCTCTGCTCAGGATCTAACAAGGTTACTGCAATATAAGTGTGACCTATGTGGTATACCTTTCTGAACCAGAATGTTGGCAGAATTCAGCTCCTTGCTATTGTAGGGTTGAGGTCCTCCCCCCCTTTATAATAGTTGTCAACTGAGGGCCACTGTTAGCTTGTAGAGACTCTGCAGTTCCTTTCCATGTGACTCTCTCACAGTTTAACAGCTTCAGGTCCAGCAGGAGAATCTCTTTCTCCAGACCGCTGAAACTGAGTCCTATTTAATCAAAGAAGTGATTATTCCATCACCTTTGCCATATAATATAACATAATTAAGGAAGTGACTATCTCATCAGAATCACAGGTCCCATTCAAGCTCAAGAGGAAATTATACAGGACAAGGAAATTTTGAGGACCATCTTAGAATTCTGCCTACCACAGTGTGTTCCCAGAAGCAATTAGAATGTGAATTGATGTGAAAGTTATTTATTAAGATGTTTTCCAAAGAAAAAAAAAGTAAAGGAAGGAGGAAGTGATCAGGGAGGTTTAAAAAACCAAGAAAGAATGCTAACATCCCACAAAGTCCCATGGGAGATAACTTTAGCTCAGATCCACAAGTGAGCTATGGAGACAGTTTAGTTTGCATCTGAGTGTTTTCTAGATCAGGAGTGAGGGAGTTGGAGTATTACACTCCTATCCCTCTTGGCCATTGGTATCAGGGCTGCCCCCTGAGGACGTAAACTCCCAGACTCTTCAGACATCCACAGGCAAACTATACACCTATTGCATGAGAAAATCTTTCTGACAAAGAAGTGTAAGTGCCAGTTGTCAGGAATGAAAACCTCTGAACATCAGCATAAAAAATGGTAAAGAGACCTCAGGCTATAGTTGTAGGACATTAACATCATCTACATGAACTTTTGATAAAAGATTTAAAATATCACAAGTGAAAACTACATAATTTTGTAATAAAAGATTACATGAATTTAACTAATCACTGAATGAAATTATGTAGACTTCAGATTTTGAATATAATAGGCTAAGTTAACATGGACACCCACACACATACACATACATGCACAATAACCAAAAAATATGCTGAATAAATCCAGAAAGGAGAGCTGGGAGAAAGCAACTCTTTAAACCTCTGTATGAAGCCTTGAACTCATTCTCAATCTGAACGTGCTTGAAATCTATCAAAATCAGCACAGCAAAGTCTTTGAGAACAGTGTAGACCACCATGGATGGTGCACAAGATGTAAAAATCAGAATTACACTGCAGTCTTTGAAAACTAAACTGACAGAACTAATCCCACAGAAACCAGGTCAGGACTTGCAGTTTAATAGTGTAAATCTAGTAGTGTAAATTGCTTTGCTTAAGCAAAAAAAAAAAAAAAAAAAAAGTTATTCTCCGGAAGATTTTAACTAAGCCTAGCACCTTGTAATGGCCAAGATACAATCCAAAATTATTCGACATACGAAGAACTAGGAAAATCTAAACAACTGAAAGGAAAGGGCAATCAACAGACATCAACATTGAGATGACCCCAAATATTGAAATTATTAAACAAAAAAAAGCTATAGCAGCTATAACCATGCCACATGTAAGGGCAAAATCTAGAAACATAAAATGATAGATGTCTTCAGCAAAGAAATAGAAGCTACAGAATAAGAACTAAATGGAAATTCTATAATACAATAACAGAAACTTTAAAATTCACCAGAGATACTCAAATAAACAAAGCCTCAGAGACCATTAGAACATATCAAAAGGTATAACAGTTATCTCATTGGACCCCCAGAAGGAGAGGAAAAAGAGAATGGTACAGAAAAATATTTGAATAATGGACGAAAATGCCCCAAATTTGGTGAAAGACATAAATTTATATATTCAAGAAACTTAGTGAACCAAATAGGATAAAATTTATGAAAACCACACCCAGACATATCATAATAAAAGTACTGAAAACCAGATAAATGTTTTAAATCTTGAAAGTAGCCAGGGAAAATTATGTTACATATTGGAGGTGGGGGGTAGGGAGAAAGGGAATTTTAATTGCTGCATTTTTCTTATTAGAAACTATGGCGTCCAGAAGACAGTGGAATATTTATTTAATACATGGTATTTTATTTTAAATTATTTTTTGTTCTCCTTTTATTCAAATTAAAGTAACTTATTGATTTTATTTGTATTTTCTATAAATTTCATTCTAAGATATTAAAGGGGCTCTACAGAATTCTCAATATGAGGAACATTGGGTCTGATAAGGCTGAGAACCACAGGTTTAGAAGAAAATGGGGTCTAGAAATTGGCCCCTTCTCAGCCCTCTTTTCAGAACTGTCTAATGGCTAGGAGGTCTATTCTTTATCAGCTCTATCTGTGCCTGTTAGATGAATTGAATTCCGGAGCAAGGTCTTTGAAAGTCCATTGTGGTCATACAAATCATATCTCCAATACAGTTCAATTTGTGTCAGGTTCCTGTACTTATTTTTCAATTGCTTTGGTATCTGCCTGTAGAAATCGAGGCCATCTCAATCATTCCCTGTTTTCATCTAGCTGAGAGTACTGTAAGCATTCATGGAATGTGCTATATCCTCACTCATCTTGATATTGTAGATGGGTTCCAGATTCACCATCCTGTCCCAGGTGGTACCAAAGTCAGAACCATTACCCCCAGACCCTTAAGTCCGCCCCAGCTAGAATCCTTAGGATGCCAGGGTCTTCCTCCTACCCCCAGCTGCTATGGCTGGACTGTGGCCACAAACATAGAGCACTCTGATGCTCTCACATGGCAGCACTCGGCATGGCCAAGATTGCCACACTCTCCAGGTGAGCATGTGGGGTACAGGCCTACATCCATGTCCGCTGGCAGGTTCCTCATACCCAAACAATATTTTAAAAATATTTAGAGAAAAAAATTGTCAACATAATCCTGTCTAAAATAATATCCATCAGAATGAAGACAAAATAAATTTTTAGATAAAAAAAAAATTAAGAAAATCTCACCGGCAGACACTTTTTCAAAAAAATGCTAAAGAAAGGTTTTCAAGTAGAAGGAAAGCAATAATAGAAGGAAACCTAGATGGTTAGGACTTAAGAACAACAGAAATTTTAAATATCTGAGTAAATGAAAATAAACTATTTTGGCATCTGAAGTTTGTTATAATGTATATGATTACTGGAAGCAAAAATTATAATATTGTCTAATGAGATTTTCATTGTAGGTAGATTAATACATATGACAACTACATCAAAAGTGGGAAAGGGACCTATGATTTCTTAATTTTTTCTAAAATGGTGAAGTATTAATTTTAAAGAGATTGCATAGTTTATTGTATATAGTGTAGTCCCTAAAACAACCACAATAAGAAATATTGTATAAAGATATATACTAAAAAGTGCTATAGGAAAATGGAATAAATTCTAAATATTCATATAAATCACAAGAAGACAAGAAGCCCAAAACAAAGATATGGAAAAAAAGTTAACAAAAAACTAATACAACAGTAGATCTAAATCCGACCATAACAATTATACTAAATATCAATAGTCTTAAACGCACCAATCAAATGACAGGGATTGTTAGATTGGATTCTTTTTTAAAGACTCAGCTATAGGCTATCTAAAAGAAATTTATCTAAAGCTAATGATAAAAAAAATAAAAATGACAGGATGAAACAGGATATACAATGCAAACACTGATTTTAAAAATATTGGCATGGATACATTAATATAAGACTAAGCAGATATTAGAACAAAAAAAGTTACCAGAAACAAAAAATTACATACTAATAAAAGACTCAATTCACCAAGAAAACTTAACAATTTTAAATATGCATGCACTGTCCAATGTAGATATCCTCTCCTTCATTCCTGATGTTGGTAATTTATGTCTTTTCAATATTCCTTGATCCACCTGGCTAGAATCTTATCTATGTTTCAATTTTTTTGAAGAAATGGCTTTTGGTTTTACCGATTTTCCCTTTTGTTTTTTTATTCTCAATATAATTGATTTTTTTCCGTTGTCTTTATTTTTTTCCTTCTGGTTTCTTTGAGTTATTTTCTCTTCTTTTTCTAGTTTCTTAAAATGGAAGCTTAGATCATTGATTTGATATATGTACTTCTTTTCTAATATATGCATTTAATATTTAATATCATAAACTTCCCTCTAGGTACCGCTTTAGTTATATCCCACAGACTTTGAAATGTCATTTTTCATATTTGTTAAGTTCAAAATATTTTGTGATTTCTCTTAAGACTTTTCTTTGACCAATGGATTATTAAGTAGTGTTATTTCATTTCCAAATATTTGGAGATTTTCCAGATATCCTTCTGTTATTGTCTTCTAGTTTAATTCTATTATAGTGACAGAACAGAGTTTAGATAAGGTCAGTGCTTTAAAATTTAAGAATGTGGTCTATCTTGGTGAATATTCCATAGGCACTTGAAAAGAATGTATATTCTATTGTTGTTGGATGGTGGTCTATAAATGTCAATTAGGTCAGGTTGGTTGGTAGTACTCAAGCTTTCTATATCTTTGCTGCTTTTCTGTCTGATTATTTATTACTGAGAGACAAATATTGGAGTTTCCAACTATAATCATGGATTGTCTACATGACTGTCTCAGTCTGTTTAGGATGCTAAAACAAATATACCATAACATGGTGGCTTAAACAACAAACATTTATTAGTCACACTGCTACAGGCTATGAAGTCAAAGATCAAGGTGCTGACAGATCTGGTGCTGGGTGAAGGCCTGTTTCCTACTTTGAAGATGGCTGTCTTTTTGGTGTAGCCTTACATCACCCAATTTTAAGATGTGCTGTAAAGCTACAGTAATCAAGGCATTGATTAACAATGAAAGGATAGATACATAGATCAATGGAACATCATAGAAAGTTCAAAAACATATCCACATAAATATAGTTGGTAGATTTTTCATAAAGGTGCAAAAGAAATTCATTGGAGAAAGTACAATCTTTTCAACAAATGGTACAGGAACAAATGGACATCCTTATGCAAAAAAAATTAATTTCAACTTATACCAAACACCATGTAGAAATGTTGCCTCAAAAAGAAGCAGAGGCCTATGTGTAAAATATTAAAATATAAAACTCTTAGAAAAAACATTAAAAAATTCTTCATTACCTTGAGTTAAAGACTTT
This sequence comes from Rousettus aegyptiacus, assembly GCF_014176215.1. Taxonomy (NCBI): domain Eukaryota; kingdom Metazoa; phylum Chordata; class Mammalia; order Chiroptera; family Pteropodidae; genus Rousettus; species Rousettus aegyptiacus. The sequence goes on from NW_023416284.1 coordinate 63,410,335, forward strand.
TTGAATAAGACTTCAAGAGACCAATTCATAAAAGAAAAGAATTCATGAATTAGACTTCATCAAAATTAAACCTATGTTCTATGAGGGAAATCATAAGGACAAGACATAAACTGGGGGAAAAATATTTGTAAATCACATACATGACAAAAGATTTGTGTCCAGAATATATAAAGAACTCATAAACTCAGCAATAAAAAAAAAAAATCAACCTAATTTTTTAATGGAAAAAAAGATACGAACAGATACATCACACACACAAAAAAACATATGAATATCAAACAAATGAAATGACATATAACATCATTGGACATTAAAACCACAGTGAGATATCATTACACATATATTAGAATAGTTTAAAAGAAAAAGACAATACCAAAGACTAATGAGACAGAGTAACTGGCACTCTCATACACTGCTGATGGTAATGCAATATAATACAGCCACTTCGGAAAACAGATTGGTTTAATTATAAATTAAACCTACACTTACCATATGATTCAGAAATTCTGCTTCAAGACATTTATCCTACAGAAACAAAAACTTATGTTCACACAAAAACATGTTTATAGCAGCATAATTACCAGACTCAGGACTCAGCAGGAAAAAAAGCTGTTTTGCCCAAGATCACATCTCCTCCCCAGGGAAACTGCATACAAAGACTCGTCAGGGTGGGGTACTGAGACTTGGCCTTCTTGTCTCAACTGAGACAATTTTGGAAGGTCATCCCAGCTTCAGCATCCGTGAAAACGTCTATTACGACTGCATTACAGCTCAGTTTATCCCAGCTTTACCCAATTCTGCTTCCCTCAACCTTTACAGGTGTGTCTCCTGAGAGCACCCCACAAAAACCTCCACATATCAATCTCTGAGTCTCAGGGCCTGTGTCCTGGGGACTCATCTATAAAATAATAAAATTAAGTATATCTCTAGAAAGGGAGAAAGGAGGATGGGATTTAAGGCAAGAATGGGAAAAAGTTAATAGATAATCTATTATATTATTTTCTGTTATATTATTTTCTTTTATTGTATGTTTAAAACATTTTATAATTTTTATAAATATATGCATGTTTTAAGCAGACACTGTGAGACATGTCATGGTAATTTAAGCCAAGTTACCCAGTAATTTTTAGCAAATTCATAATATGTAATATAGGTAAAAATCTGGCCCAAGGAAACAAATTTTAAATGTCAACATGTCAAGTGAGAAAGTCTACATACACTTTGGTAACATTTTTCTGAAATATTTTTAAAGTTTAGGGAAAAAACAGTTCTGCAATAAAACAAATAGAATACAAAAGAATATTTTCTATTTTAACAAAATGATAAAGACTTTTAAAACATAATAGAGTTTCTTTCTTTGGGTTTTAATAGCAATTTAAAAGAACAACAGTATCAAAAAGTTCATATCGCATTTTCCATAAATTATCTCATTTTATCAATAAAATGTGTTTAGTTAGGATTCCCATGTTGCATGACCAGAACATGAAAATGAGCCTTAATTTCACTCTTTTGACTACTTTACACATTAGCAACTTGGGACCATCCAAATTACAGGATGGCAAGTCAAGAAACTGGTAGGGAAAACTGCTATCTTATAACTTTACAGAATTGAAGAAGCTGTTGGCCATGTGAATCATCAGGGGAAAAATTCACTCTTTGCCTCCTCACCCTGCTCACAGATTCTAAAACTAGCTGAGGACACTTGAAAGAGCCTGCTTGGTGAGAAAATTCTTTTTCTCTTTCTGATGTGTGCACATCCACGCAGAAACACACACACACACACACACACACACACACACACACACACGTGTGCTGCTTCAAGTTCAAGAGCCTGCAGCAGAATGGGTCTGGAGAAGGGAGATGATCCCTAAAAGGCTGTATGTATAAAAGTTGTCAAAAAAAAAACGAAACTGCCCACAAGGACTGAAATTCCTGGAGTACAGATATATAGAGTGAGGGACAGATTAACCAAAATTCTGTGTTTGCAGAATAGATTAAACATCAAAAAGAAAAGAAGAAACCAAATATATATATATATATTCTCCTTAGAGTAAAACTTTTTGTTTAGTTCTTATTTTTAATGCTTTCCCACAGAGAATAGAATATGAAACCAAGGAGCCCAATCTTATCTCGGAGAGAGAACATTAAAGGGCATAAGAAAGAGAACTGAAGAGTTATTCAATGGACAAAAGATTGAAAAGCTTTGGTGGTATTTTTTTTTTTCTGGAAGATGACTTAAACTATAGGAGCCTGGGGGAAACAGTAAAAAGTCTTGGATAAAGAAGGCTAAGATGGGTAAGAAAGACAGACGAGAATAGAGGAACAACAGCAGCAGCCAGAGGCCATTTCAGGGGCTACCATCTGCTTCCTAGGACTGGAGCTATTGCAGCGATCGTTTCTAAGCCTACCTTCAAAACACAAGGCAATGTCACCCGATGAGATTCAGATTATCCCAGGAAAGCAGAACATTTGGGTCTGCCAACACTGGGTAAGTGACCACAATATAAAGTGTACTCTGTCCAGATATGCATGTCTTGCAAGGAAACAAATTCCAAGTCTCTTGCTTTCAAGGATTTCCTTGTTCTATACAGGGAAAAAGACATCAATCAATATAGGGTAACAAGATATTTTTTTAAAATGTATTTATGTGTATAATTAACTACAGTTGTGTAACATGTAAGAGTTAGGTACTTGAAAGAAACAGGAGAAAGCAAAGAAGGAGTAACCAGAATCAGGTAAAGAACAATGGGTAAATCTTTCCCAGAAGTGATGTTTTACACCTTTATCTTTTAAGTGGTAGGTGTCATGGTTCTGTGAAGAAGAATAAGAGGAAAATGTAACAGAAAAGTTCCAAAACAGAAATGAGAAGAATGTCCTTGAGATTTGCCTTGCTGAAGCACTGGCCAAGGTATTAAAAAAAAAAAAAAGTACAGTCAAAATGAGAGGCAGTATAATCAGTTTTCATTTGGTAAATTAATAAAAAAAATTATAAAGGCTTATAATTGCAACTCTAGGTGAGATTGAGGAGAATGAGTTAAAACTGTCAAGAACTATGAAAAGTTTGAGATTTTATCTTATTTGCAAATTGACAAGTTAGCCTGCAAAAGTCACGAGATCCTGCATCAGAGACAAAGGACCTAATTGCTCATGGCACAGCCAGCCACAGGAGCATCATTTTTGCTTTAGTTACTCTTTTACCCTCTAAGTGCCATGTGGATCCTGCACACACAGTAGGTTTGCATCAGAACTGAGGAATACTGAACTTATGAAACTGAAATCTTTTATAATGGGCAGTAAACAAACCAAAGGAAGACATTGTTCTATTACACTGGACAGTAAGCAAACCTGCATCCTTGAAAAGATCATCCAGAACAAGGCAGTTAGTGTTTCTGCTCACTAATATTTAAAATACGCAAGAGACCTACGGAGAATTGTCTTTGTACAAGTGGAGGACAGAAAAATTCAGAGAATGAGTGCATGGGAAAACAAGAATTTAGAGATGAAGGAATATAACAGAGCAGTAAATAGAGTGACAGGGAATAAACAATAGCTTTTTTGCAGAGGAATTGAGATATAAAAAATGTATTTTGATCTGAGGGTCTGAATCTTTGGGAAAAGGGCTGAAAAAAAAGAAATAGGAGAGAAATTATTTTAAAAAACTACTCTGTATTAGTTATCTATTGCTACATAATAAATTACCCCAAAACTTCGTGGTTTACAAAACTAAACATCTATCATCTCACTTAGTTTCCTGGGTCATGAATCTAGAGGCAACTTAGCTGAGTAGTTGTGGTTCAGTCTCTGATGAGGTTACAGTCTAGATGTTGATTGGGGCTACAGTCACCCGGAGGCTTGACTAGGACTGGAAGATCTGCTTCCAAGCTGATCATTCATTCACACACCTAGCAAGCTAATGCTGGGTGTTGTCAGGAAGCCTCAGTTCCTCCCCATGTAGACAGCTCCATAAGGTTATATGCATATCCTCAGAATATGCAGGTTGGCCTCCCCAAGACTGAGTGATCCGAGAGAGAGCAAGGAAGAAGCCACAATGCCTTTTATGATCTCAAAAGACACACACTGGCTCTCCCGCCATATTCTATTCGTTAGAAGAAAGTTATTAAATCCAGCTCACATTCAATAGAAGGAGAATCAGACTCTACATCTTAAAGGGTGTACTATCAAAGACTTTGTAGATGTATTTTAAAACTACTAAACACTATAAGTTTACATACCTGACATGATGATAGAGCATATTATTAGTGAGCATTAAGTGATGTTACTATTAGTGAGACTGTATTTAAAATGAGAAACAGGTTCTAGAGTAGGATACAGGGAGGTGAGCTGCTTTGGGTATAGATACAATAATAAACCCAAGTTGCAAAATTTCTCATTTGTTTTTGGTTAAAATTTATATTTCCTGCTATTTCTTACCTCCTTATCCTATTAAAAGTACCTAGTTCTTTGTTATATATATAGATAATCACAGAATTTTTTTGGTTTTCTTTTGATTCAACTATAATGCAAGTTGATGTTCCCATAGCAATTTTTAAAAAGCAAGCACTGCCGTCCAGGCAGAGGGGAAAAATTGATCTGGATGCTGAGGAGAAAATTGTGTTGATCTCTAACAGAGATCTATTATACTAAGGTTACAATCAGTTCCTTTCAGAGTCACAGGGTTCTTGTGGTCAGGTTGAAGAGCCAAAACCCTCTAATCTATGGCAGAACTCAAATTTCTCCATCGATTTATCACTTCTTAACTTTTTGGCTTATTGTTTAATAGTTCCATGATGATTAGATCTATATTTATGGAGATTACTCCGGCAGTGGATAAGAGGGAGTATAGTCAAGAACACCGGTTGGGGTTCTATTTCAGCATTCCAGGGAAGAAATAATAAAGGCCTGAATGCAGGCAGTCATACTGAAAATTAAAAAGAGTAAAGTTTCAAGAGAAACTTCTGACCTAGGATACTCAGAGCTTGGTAACTAGTGAGAGGTAGCAGATGAGGGAAAGGAATAAGTGGAGAAAAACTCAGATATGTCTGGTTAGGGTGACAACTGGTCCCAGATTGCCCAGGACTTTTGCAGTTTGGGGGCTGAACGTCTCAAGTCCCAGGAAAACACTCAGTCCCAGGCAAACTAGTACTTTTAGACATCCTATGATAGAAATACTATTAACTTACATAGAAACTACAGAACACTCTATGACAGAAATAGCATTAACTTAGAGAATACAGGGCGCCTGTGATAGGAATAGCAGTAACTTATAGAAAGAATACAGGAGGAGGAACATTTTTGCTGTGGAAAATAAATTCTGTGTAGGCATGTTGAAGAATTTAAGATAACTACAGAAAATACAAGGAGAAACTAATTGGAAATGCATTGTCAGAGCCCAGTGGAGAGACTGGGACTGGATATGGAGAATTGTCCGTCATCAGATGACAACTGATATCATGCAAGAGGATGAAAATCTCCTAAGGAAGCTATATGGAGTAAAATAAAATGAGGTCGAGAATAGGACTCAGGTTTTAAAAAAAAAAAAAGTGAGGGGCTAGTGGAAGAAGAGAACTTACCAAAAGAAACCAAGAAAAAAGTGGGGAAAATAAGGGAGTGATTATCCCAGAAATCAAGGAAAGAGGGAATTTTTCAAAGATCCAAAGGAAGAACAAAAATGTCAAATGCCACAGAGAGAAGTCCACAGAACCTGGAAATTAGATCTATTTCCTGTAGCGATGGAAAAAAGTCAGTGCTAAGATTGTAAACACAGCACCTGGGCCCAGCCCCAGGTAACTCAGAGGGTTGTGTCCAACAGACGCATGCCCACCTGAGCCCCTGAGCACCAAGAGAGAAAAACTTGTGTCATTGCTTCCAGCTTACTCTCGATTCCCAAGTCCCGAGAAACTATTCAACCTTTATTGACAGTTTTCTTGTTAAAACAACTGACATTTATTGAAAACTTAGTAAGAGCCAGGCACTTTGTATGCATTATCTTATTTAATCCTCACAGCAATTCAATGATGGATATATCTCCTTTTGCTCCTCTTCAGTATCTCTCCATTTTAAAAAATCTGTAATAGCAAAAAAATGAAGTTTTCCACAACATACCATATTTCAAAAATATTCCCCTACTCTCTGAGATAGTTTAGTGTCTCTGAATCTGGAGTCTCAATTGTCCACTTCATTTCCCAAGAATCAAATAAAACTTTTTCTAAGTTAAGACACCTTTGAATTCCATTGTAATTTTCTGATACTATAAATATATAGTTCTATTATCACAAAAATATAAAAATACTGTATAATATATTTTATAATATAATATAAATTATAATTTTATATAAACATATATGTATTTTGAAATAAAAAATATATAATAACTCTGCCTGCCTCATGTGACTACCAGGTTAAGGGAGGCTACATTTCAATTATTTCTAGAAGAATGCCTAAATTATCCATAGCACTATAATATTATCCTCATACCCTGTGCAGTTGAATAGTTTTCTAATCGTTTGACTTTGGTAACTTCTGTTTACCTATTAAATGATAAACTTCTGGATGTCAGAAACTAAACACACTCTTATTCCCTGCAACACCTATAATGTCATTGGGCACCATAAGTATTTATTAATATTTGATGGTTGAGTCCTAACTTGGAAACAAATCAATGACCAGAACATGCTTGCCCCTACTCTGTGATGGTCTTCGTTATATTTAACCATGTTAGACTGAGCTCTTCTTACCAAATCAGTTCATTGGCCATAGAATTAGTTTATGCACTGGATGAAAATGGAAGAGCACAGAAACAAAAATGTACCATACGCAGGGGTACCCATAAGAGATTAAATGAATAAATACCCATAAGATGAATGGGTATTATCATAAAGGCCTTATTGTGAAAGATTAATATAAACATATTTTTTTACAGTTATATAAACTTCTGTATACATTTCCCTATGATGTTGGTAGTAGCAATAATACCATATTCTCAACTCACCAAAAGCTAAAACTTTCAGAGATGGAACATATATAAGCAACTAATGAAACAGACTCCATTTTTCCCTCTCTACATTACTCAAATTGAAAAAAACTAGAGTTCTCAATTCTTCTGTAAGACATGCAAGTCTAGGCTTGTGTAACTACAATTTCTGCTAACTGGCCACAGGCTAGTATTTTCACACCTTTTTTGTACTAAATGGTTAGAACAGATCACTCCACCGAAAACTGTCACTGAGACATCTTAATTTAAAAATCTTAACAGTACATGCAGCAATGGGATTGAATTTTTTAAATATTTTTCAATTTTTTTTTGCATTTCAGTAAATTCTTACAAATGCCATCCATTCGCCTTTTGTACAATTATGCACACAAAAATGCCTGTTAAGATTACTGGAAAAAAAATTTTATTCAATTTGTCACATATAATCACCTCATTTCTAGCTACATTTCTAGTCTGGACGACTCTTTGGATAATTAACTGAATTTTTTGTAAGTGCTTTAGATTGCTCATCTAACTTGGTAAAAAGCAGTTTGCTAAAAAAATTTTAAAAAAAAGGAATCTAAGGGCAGTGGGGTGGGAGAGTGAGGGAGTAAAACACCAAGCTTTGCTAATAAATAGTTCTCAGAAATATCAGCTCCCAATTTACTACTTGTACACAATGGGCCAGTTGGAACTTGTATGGTGATCCAATTTGCCACAGCTCTTGTTTTTAGTCTTTGTGGAGCTGCTGTGTGAGCACAGTGGGGGCCGCCCCCCCACATCCCCTGAGTCAATCAGTGGGCTTTTGTTTCCTGCTGATCAAAAATATCAGGTGGCTTTGAGAGTCTAATTATCAATGAAAAATTAAATTCAATACAGAAATGTAGCCACAAGCACCCCTGTCCTCACCCTTTCTGCGCCCTCCCCACCCCAGACATGTGATGGAGTATCAAGTTATTCCTTAGGATTCCAAAAAGATAGCAAGAAAAAGAAAAGGCCCAGGCCTGGAGAAGCAAGCAGAAGAATAATCAATTTTTACTTACACAGCTTTCTCCTTTTTGGGTGGAGGACTGTTCTAATTTCCATGGATGTTCTAAAAATTAGCAAACCATAGAGAGTTTCTTCTTAGAATTGTTAGACTATGTTTATCTCAATATTGCTTCATAAAATTTTCTATCCATCAGAAATTGAATAGAGAAATGAAAGAAGATATATGTTATTGCCAGTAATTCCAACTAACTTGATAATCTAGATATACCTTTCTTAATGTAGTAAAGGAGTTCTTACTATTTGTTAGAGTATGTTCTATCTCTTCTCAATATATTCCAAGAAGTTCAGGAAACATGAGGTTGAAAATGCTTATAACTGCCACTTAATTCAGGGTTTCAAAGATCAAGGTTCCTCACTTCACGTACTAAATCACAGAGTAGAATTTGAACTCACCAATCCAGGTAAGGTACCTCTTTAGTTTTCCATAGTGTTCTCTTTTAACCCTCCTGACTTTGTAAAAAAAAAAAAAAAAAAAAAAAAAAAAAATGTGCTTTACTGATAAATGATCGATTAAGCTTATAGCGGGAGGAAAATCCTACCATCTCAAAATATATACCTTACAACCCTTTTGGGAGTATCCCTTGAGATACTCCCAAAAATAAAATATTAAAGTTAGAGTCAATTGAGGCAAGTCTTTTCATGGTGCACTTTTCTCTATGAGCTCAAAGGTATAACAAGTCTTATATATTTAACAAGTCTTATATACTTAACAAGTCTTAAATATATTGTTAGGTAACAGATTAGACAACAAATTCTTCCAGTGCTCCAATCATATTACTCTCTGGGACTCTTAAGGATCACAAATACCCAGTAACCAAATTATAGCTAAATTTGTCCACTAAATTATTGGATGGGAACTCAATAGTAAATATAATCATTAAAGAAACACCCTCATGACTAAAGGAAGGCAGAAGAGGGGATTAATAGTAAAGGTAAATCTATAATGTGAATATGTAAATTTTTATTTTTAATGTTGCAAATAAAACCTTCCATCATCCCAAATACTAATATTCAAAAATATAAAAGATAAACCCATTTTGTTCTTAGATGACTCTGATACTAATTTGAAAAGGGAAATATTTAGTGTATACTGAGGAATATGTTATCACTCATTTCAATCTTATTTAAATGGTCACATATTATAAAACTAAAGAACAAGGTGTTTTTTGAACATGGCATTATTAATAGAGAAAAGCAGTTGTTTGACATTCTTTGGCTTTTACACATTTATGTGAATTTTGCTAATCATCTTAATACCCAAGACACAATATACATGTGCATAGCAGCACCACATCAAAAACAGTTACTGAACAAGGGTCATTCTTTACAAATGAACACAGGTAAAATCTTAACAGTTGAAAATGATAATAGATACACTCTAAGCTGGATAATGATTAATTTTTCAATTTACTTCAAACCTATAACAACCAAAGATATATTAAAGATTGTGTTTCTGTATTGATACATCTTTGTTGAAATTGGATTAACTAAATGGGCACAAATAGCTTTTCTCATCTCATTTATTCTCTTAGACTTTACTGAATAAAATCAATTTTATCATTAAAATGTAGCTGGCTACATAGAATACTATCCTTTTCCTTTTAATGGATTCTATGTTGTCTGCATAGTTTTTTAAGTAAAAAGTATTATTTTACCTAAAATTAAAAAATTAGTGTAATATTACATTTGTACATATTAGTATAAACAGCACAGTACGTTATTAAGACAAAAGTTTAGCAACATAGAAGAAGGCCTCTTTGAGATATAAGGTAGAGGTAAACTCTTTATGTAAATACATTCAGGTTTCGCAGTCTCATTGACACACACCCAGAACCTTCTAAAAGAGAAGCTGACATATTTAAAGTTGCATCATACATTTTATATTATAAATTATTAAATGACTTAATGGACAATGCATTAGAAAAAAAACTGGCAAATTACAGAATAATTTAAAGCTGCAAAGAAACAGAGCAACTTGCAGGACATTAAACACTCTATTTTGACATGGAATGCCTGAAGCTAAAGCAATTAAAGCTGCAAAATATTGCTGGCTGACATGATGTGTATGTAAATTTGTCATTCATTGGCAAAGGTTTGTACCAATCACTGGGAATGTTCACAGTAAAATAATCCATGTACCATAAAAAGCTTTTAGGAAAGTCCTCTAAAAAAGTAGTTTTGTATCATTTAGATTCTGATCATTAGCCATTATAAATTTTTGGTTTAATAAAAGAGACTTCTATGGAAATGACTTTAGGATTGAAGATTATTTCTTGACATATTACTTACATCTGTGTTTATTTCTTAAAGGAAAATATAATTTTTAGCACACCCCACAACAGAAATACAAGCTAGAACTTGATATTATATTAAATTTGGTTACATCTTTCCCCAGGTCCCTAAATAATGGCCTACCTTTTTTGTATCAAACTCCACCCTCTAGAAATAGAGTCTAATAGGGCCATACTGAATTCCAGCCAGTGACCTGATTTATCCCAGCTTAGAAATAGTGGTATTCTCCCACAGGAGGCAGGAGGGGAAAAAACACAGTAATCCCCCAAATGCACTGTTGCTATGGAAGAGAAGGGGATGCCTGCTGAGATTGAAAGTCACAAAATATTTGGGCAGTTGAGAAAACGTAGGCCCATTTTCTTTTGCCAAAGCCTGAAGACATTCTTTGCCAGGACTCCCTGGTCATTTGGCATGGCAGAGAAACTCTGGACAGAACCTTACCAGAAGATATAAGGAAACCAGACACATTTTAATATTCATTGATCAAAGCTTTCCAATTATCCTTTCAAATTAGATGAACCAACAATAAACTGGAAACATTTTAATAATTACCAAAAATGACTTCATAATAGAATAAGTAGTCAAATAATTGTTGAAAGTCAGCTCTTACATTTCTTAGACACTTCACCAATAAGTTTCATTAAACTTTCCCAAAGCCAGTGAATGGCGAAGGAAGGAGATAAGTGACGCCTAAGATTTCACAGCTCCATGGCCCTTTGGAAGATGTTATAGTCCAGTCTTTCTCGGCTGTTAGAGAAAAGAAATAAAGGGTTAATCTCCAGACTTATGTTTTGGAGAAATGCATCACAAATCACATCTGATAAATAAGAAGCTGTACAGGAGACCTCGACTTGCCAAACTTTGAATATTATACATATAAACATTGTGTTGATAATCTAAACCAATCATCCTTAAACACTATGTCAAAATTAATTAGAAATTTAAATTTATATTTGTAGATACTAAAAAAAATCCCTATTCTAAAGTTTAATAACCCTAACAGCCTCCTACATAACTTGCAAGATAAGACCATTAGCTTGTGGGAGCCTGATAAACATTTATTGAGTCCCTGTGATAGGCATTGGGGGAAATTTTTAAATGAGTATTATATGTCTTCAAAAGGTTTATAGTCTAAGGAGAAAAATAGACAAATAATTAATTATCACACAGAAGAATGGCAGAAGCACTAGATAGAGGTATAATGGATTGAGAGAGAGAAAGAGAGAGAGAGAGAGAGAGAGAGAGAGAGAGCGCACAGAAGGAGTAGGAGGAAAAGAGGGGAAAAAATTAAAACCAAAAGAGAAAAGGCGTTGACATACAGAATGGAAAGTGGAAGAATGGCTCCAAAAACTGTCTCAAGTGTCACTCCGAGTACTCATGCAGTGATATATCTGCTACACTCTCTCACTACCCACAATTAACAATTTACAACAGTTTTAGGAGTATATACCTCTTACAGAGGTATGTAGGATATACATGCAGATAAATGTTTTAGAATCTGCTTCATTCCTGGAGTTATAAATTAGAAAAGGGACAGATAGTCTTGATGATTATATGCCAGCAAGACAATTTCTAAGTTGAAAAGTTGATCATATATTTCAATGTTTTACAAACAATAAATATGAATCATAGCAACGTAACACAGTGTGAATAGATTTCAGAGCCCTAAGAAAAGAACTAAGATAATTCTAAAGTTCTCTTTGCCTTTGAACAGTAATAACCATAGGTCTTTTTTTAATCTAAAAGCTTAAAAAATATTCCAATGTTCTCTCTCTCTTAAGCTGTAGTACAGTAAGAAGAAATTTAAATGTGATTGTCTTTGTTATACACATGTTGTATCTATGAAATACAATATTAATCTCATTTGTAGATAAAAAGGATGATCCACTCAAGCCGTGCTCTCTTGTGAATTCTGAATCATTGCAGTACTCTGGGGATAGTTATCATGTCTCTAAGGTTCTTACTTTGTTTCTTCAATTTTTTCCTCAAATACCTTGATACCTAAAGTATCTAAGAAAATTGAAGTCCCCATATGAAATATCTTATTATATTCTTTCCACTTATTCTCCACTCTTTCTGAAAAATATGTAACTTAAGAGAACCAGAAGATCACCAAGTACAATGATACTAGTTCTATTTTATCCCTTGGAAGGAAAAGCTGCTTAGTACAGTATTATTCCTTTGGTAAGTAGCTAAAATATCGAATTAATAGGGTTTTACCATCAGACATAAGTTGATTTTAGAATAATGAAAATGTGTTGTCATTACATTTTTATTCCCTGGTGTGTGGGTGGTGGTGGTGGTTGTTTTTTTAAAGATGTGATTCATTATAACTTATTTTACCTGTTCTGTTTTCTAATTCTCCACATTTTCACCTATTTTTGAACAAAATAATAATACATAAATAATACCTGACAAGATTTTACAGAATTTTTTTCTATTGGTAGGCTTTTGTCCTACAATCATCTTGAAATACAGATGTGGTAAAATACAAAGTGAATCTAGATATGAGCTTTCTTTCATGAAAAGGCATCAGTTTTCTCTCTTCTCCTGCCACACACATTGCAGATGTCAGTTAACAATGCATTAAGCAATACAGAATAGTAATTTTGAACCCAAACATCATGCCAAATACTTCTAGTGAAAAATAGTTGCTAAACGTAGCTTCATTTCGAAAGTCACTGTTTTCATTAACAGTGTCTTCCAACAGCCTTATTTCAATAGTACTGCCATCAACCACAAAATTTAGCTGCTTCTGTTTACTCTTTGAATTATACCTATTAAATTACCCACTCAATTTATTTTCCTAGTTGTCATTACCCTGTTAAGAATATTGTTAATAAGCTAAAGGTCTCTTTATTCCTTTTCTTAACTTATGTAGCTGCCTGAATTTACTTAACCAATACAATTTTGAATATAGGAGCCAATGGAAAGTGGAGTCAATTCCTGATGTTGGCCTTCACTCCTATCCCTATTAAAGAGGCTGTTTGTAGAAAAGAGTTGGAAGAAGAGTATCCATGCATGATCAACAACAGCAACAAGAAAAGTCTAATGAGTCACGTAACTACTTCAGAACTATGAAAAAAGGATGATGAGTTTAATTAGAAAGTAGCTGGCTAGTGCAATTATTTCAAGAATAAACTGATGTCGCATAACTAGTACAATTTTACCAGATCCTATTCTTCTCACTGACATCTACAAAATGTTACCGAAGACCAATTGAAAATTAAAATTAGATTTTATAAACTGTACTATATCACCACCGTAGTCAATAATGGTTAACAAATATTCATCGTACCCTAAGCATTCTCAGGCTAATGTGCCAGATACTTGCAATACATGAAAGATCAGACATGGTTCCACCCATTATGGAATATGTATCAACTTACAAACATCACTTGGATATAATGTTTTTAATTAATCAATGACTTCATGTTCAATTATATAAACTTTTGTTGAGGTCTTACTTACACTAGGCACTAGGGATTGGGGACAAAAAATCATATATAACACATATTGAAGACAATGTTAGATGTCAGTTCACTAGTTATGACCAGGAAATATGCACGGATAAATGTTCTGGACAACAATTCAGAACTTAGAAACAGCATTTAGCAGGAGAGAGATGTGACGACATTTTCTTTAATAAGTACACTTGGAGTGTTCCATTTTATCATTCCCTGACTAATCCACAAAGAATAGTTCTCATCTTGCTAAGGAAAACTACCGTCCAGCACTGTCAAGCATAAAAACACATGGCTCTCAACCTAGAATGAGATTAGGAAAGAAACCTCAAAGATAAAGCTATCAGCTGAAAAATTCGTTGAGATAAATGTTTATGTGCTTACTGTGCATTCATGGGAAGCCGAAAGCTTTTCTTAATGAGGAAGTATTCAAAGTTTTACAACACTGATGTTAACTTGCATGGGATTCCTAAGATGTTGCCACAGTTAACTGCAACAGATGCAACTCGGCCAGTTTTTTTTAACTCTGAAATGTATAAGGTTGTGAAGGAGATTCTTACCCACATGACAGATGATGGATTCTCTGACACAGATCCACGTACGTACAGCTGAAGAAGGTCTGATCTTAGTAGACTGCAAGCCAGTCACAGCACTTCATTCTGGGGGATATAAAATAAAAGGCATCCCTAATTAGAGTTACCAAAAACCAAAAGTCATGTTTTCCATAGATATGAGCTAATCGGCATATAAGCAGCACGAGTGCACGTCCTTCCTAAAATTGACATCACAAAGATATGGAGTTAAGATTCCTCACAAATTCAAGTCCTTCAAAAATCTGCTCTATGCATAGTTCGCCATACCACATATATTCTTAGAACAATCTTTAGAAACTCCAACATTCATTCTATTATATTCTTAGACTATAGTCACTTTAAGAGGTTTCTAGTGAAAGATAATATTTGTTCATAAAGAGGAATGAAAAAAAAAGTATGTTATATTTCCAGATTTCATCTAAATAAATATGTCATTCTATCTTTTGAGTGATGAACTACATAATCATGGAATTCATTCTGCCTATGCAGCGAGTCGAGCCAAAGAAAAGTAGGGGAGAGGATAAATAAATCTGGTGCTGAAGGACAAGACTAAACATTGTTTTTCTTTAGGCCAATTATTCTTAAGTTTGTTTCTAAGGACTGATATGTGTTGCTCTGAAGAACATTGTTTGACTCTCAATATATTCCGAACACAGAGAAAGAATTATTATGATCAGGGTCTACTTAGATAGCAATGTGAAATATGGAAACAAATTTAAATTAAACTTTGTTTTAAAATATTAAATTTTTAATTTAAGGGGATATATTAAAGATATATTTCTGTGTCTTTTCCAAACACTTATTATTTGTGTTGAGTATCAAACCAATGTGTTATGATTATGAATTTTACAGACCATATAAAAATTATTCTATAATGAATAAAAACCCTAATCTCTAAAACCAAATATTTTTAAAATGCATATTTCTTTGTGTTTCTAACATAAGCACCTGGAGCCAGAAGACTGACTATAGAGGGAGAGAGTTTTTTGTTTGTTTTGTTTTTAACATCATAGTATTATTTCCCTTTGACTCGTGAAACCTAAGGTATTATCTTTTTGTGATGCTGATATTGAGAAGAAACATTTACTTTATGGGCTATGTGACATAAAGAAAGACATGTGCGATCTAAGGAAAGATACATACCCAATGTTACAAAACAGAATAACTGATTTGATCTTCCCCATAACTGAAACCATGTTAAAGGGTGTGCCTCATAGTGGGTTTTTATTATGTTCTGTTCCATAAAGCATTTTTAATCACCATAAGGATAAACTGATATTTCAATGTTATCCATATAATTTCAAATAGAGTTTTCAAATCACAGTTCCATGCAGAAATCAACCTCAAAGCATTACAGTATTTCTTAACACTTAAAAGTGTTATGAAATTTTCTTGAACATTGAAGTATTTTATATGCATCATGGCCTCTTATAGACATTTATGCAGGATGTAAGGGTAAGCACAGATATGCAAATCAGTACAAATTTGTCTATATAAAGAGATGCTTCTGTTTGCATATGGATATTCATGAAAATTAGGAGAAAAAAGTCAAAACTAAATAAATATTTAATATGTCAGCACCTGTCATATAGTTTTTTTGTGTGCGTGCTTTACTACTATTGACTAGCAGTAGTACTGCTACTCTAACCAACTTCATTAAAGAATAAAAGAAAAGTAATAAGTCATTTCACACTCTGTCTGACCATTATACAATAATAGCAAGATTTCATGCAAGGGTACAACATTATGCCCATCTGCAATCACAGTCTCTTTGCAAAAATCTCAATTCACACTTCACATGCAGCTAACCTTGTTACCATCCCTTCCTAAATCCATCAGTGTTGCAGCTGCACGTCTTCACAGCCCAACATCTTAAAATTCATCACTTTGGCACCTTAGCATCACTATAGGTCAAGATAAAGAATCCAACCAAGAATAATTAAAGGGCACCCAGATGTTTAGTTTACTTATCTCGAGCCTTTCCTTTAACATATTTGAATTGCCTGTGTGTACTATTTCTTTCATATTTTTAAGATATGTGCAATATGATTATTTTTAAGGGTATGAGACCTGGAACAATATATTTCAGACTCTTTTTTTTTTACAAGTATAGTTCTTTGTAGTTGAAATTTGAACAAGAGGCGTGATAATGAGTAGGTTGAAGGAAGGAAAGGTGTTATCTCATTAAGGTAATTACTAAGACATCCTCACCATTATATTGGTTTGAAAATGTGGCAATTAAAGCGCCCTACATGGGCTCCTGGAGACAAGAGAACAAGACAGTTCTCTTGGAACTTCTATGTTACGGTTAATGTGTGTCATGTAAATGAAAGGGTAGACTATTGCTATTTAATTCTTTTCCTCAACCCCCCACCCCTACCTTCAAATTTCTATATAGGTTTTTTTTTTCTTTTAACCTGAATTTAGTTCTGACAATAAGTGCCAGATTGACAGCCCTAAACACTAAAGCCTTCTTTTACCCTCAGAATAGTTGGAGCAAAGAAAACAGTAGGGCCAGCCAGATATGCAACATGCTACCAACCTAAATCAGAAGAGACCTAACCTTCTTCCTCCCTCTTTAGTCAGGCAGGTCTCCGATGAGGAGACTGCAAATTCATATCCAAAGTCAGTGAAACTCGAAGTACACATTACAAAAATTATAAATGTTCTTAGCTTATTTCACCACGACATATGCAAGCTAACTCACACAGCTTTCAGTTTACTCAGGCTGAATTTGCACTATTCACTGAAACTACTGCCTTTGGTCAGTAATTCATTTTCCCTCTTGCTGGTCATGTTGCTCTTTCATTGCTTTCTCTGCCCTAATCAAGATAAATAATAAAGTGATATGCCAAATAACATAGAGTCCAGTCTCCAAAATCTTGCTTTCATGCTCATTGAAGCATTATTTACCTCAGCTTAAGAAAAACAATGGAAAAATAGTTTACTCAGTTATGACACATTTATAAGAGAGAAGATTATGTATCAGATATTTATAGTTTTCTTACAGAGAAAAACTGGTACTACATGGGAAAAGTATAAGTGATATCCCAGATGGCATATGATCACCACTATGTCAAAATTAACAGCAAAACTCTAGAAATTTATAAATCAAATATTAGCAGTGGTTTTCTTTGAGTGATAAAAGATGATTTTTTTCTTCTCTCTTGTCTTCAGTATTTTATAAATTTTCTAGAGCGAGCATGCATTACTTTTACAACAGGAAATTTTTAAGTAGTTTTTACAAAAAGTCTGTTTCTTTTGTAGTAGTATTTAACTTTAAATTTAACTTCATAAAAATTGGAAGTCAAGAATCATCTGAAAATGCTGTCCCCTTTCTCTATCTTAACAAGTAAAAAAAAAAAATGATAAAGGGGATAAGGATGAAAGTATGCCGTAGAAGCAACTGAAGCTTAGGATAAGTACTAAACTAGATGACCTTTGAGATTCCTCCCAATCCTGGGTTTGGAGCAAGATCAGTTCTGCTTAAAATCCAATTACTTATTAACGTGGGTGTTGGAATAACCTTTTGCCAAATTTCTGGGCAGAGCCAAGTAAGAGTCATGTTTCCCTTAGGGACCAAATCATTTACGGAGGGAAAGAAAAGCTATAAATATGTTGCCAAATAAAGGGGATTTTTCCTGAAATGTCACAGAGATACATAGCACTGCATTATAAGTAGTGTTTTGACTAGTTCTTTCTTTATCCTGTTCCAAAAAATTAATAGTAAGATTCAATAAATTTATAAGCGTAATTCAACTTTTCAGCCCTGATGTCCCTCAATAGGAATGCTCAGCCTTTGTACCGCCTCCTCCCCTCCCTCAAAAAAAAAGATCCCAGATATATAAAATACAAAGTAAAAATCATGAGGTTAAAAGCAAGGTGAGAGTGGAGAGCAGAAAAGATTGTGAAGACCTAGGCCGTTTTTTAAAATCTCCAGGAAGGCCTGAGCTCTCCTCTATTGAATTCACTCATCTGATAGTTCTCACTAGATCCCTGGCCATCATATCTATTAGCAGTTCCTGAAAAGAAAGCAGTCATTATTTCTTTAAATTAGGTGGAAGAGTCTTAATGTTTATATAAATTTTAATCAAATTCTACCCTAACAAATATTTCCATGGGAGAACTTTAGGCCATGTGAAAATAACTGTGCCTTCTGCAGGGATAATCAGGCCACGAGACAAACAGTGCCATGCGTGGAGCTACATAATGTCATCTCTTAGACACAATCAGGGGCAAAGAGTTTTAATCCAAAATGATAACAAGAGAAGGGTGGCGGAAACATTTGGGCTTGGTTTCTGCAACAAGAAACGCCTGGGAAAACTCCATGGGGCTGAAGGAAGAGCAGGCAGAAGCACGGGAAAGCCTGCGGTAGCCCATGCTACCTTCTTTTCTGTGCTCTGATTGGGCAAAGTTGAAGTGGGCTGCCACGTGACAGGAATGGGTATTGCTATTTCCCACTGCAAACAACTGGCTCTTGGTGATCTGCTGTGTCATAAACCTAAAAAAGTCTGTGGAGGGGATCCAAAATATGAATTGCCAGCATTTTCAGGAGCAATTCAGGAAAGAAGAAAGATAAAATGACATTCCCCATTCCCGCACTTATCCATTTGTGCTTTATGAAACTTTCTGAGCCAATCTATTGATGAGTAGCATTGAAAGATTATGTGATAATTATGCGTTTGTTCACCTGTGAACATGTTTAATGTAATGCCACAGTTTGCTCATATAAGGTTGGTAAGAAAATAGATGGGCTTTCGCAATCTTCTTAATTTAATGGAAACCATTCCAAAGCTTCTATTAATAGAACAAGTTTGTGGGAAATGGGGCAGGTAAATAATAATTTGATGTTTTTAAGTGATTGTGGCTCTGACACACCTTATTTCCAATAGACAATTCTGTCTCAATATCTGGGCTAGAACTTCCATGCCTATAGTCCTGCAGATGCCCAGCAGGGGGGAGGTAAGAGTTGGTGCAAAAGAAAGTCAGGAAATAGCTTTCCATGGTATTTATCAAACATTTGCATCCTTCAGAAATTATGACATGCCAATTTTCTCAAATGAGAGACCTTAGGAAAAATTTTTAAAAAGCTTCAAATTAAGTCATTAGAAAATAATTTGAAAGCAATTCACTCAATCAGAAACTTGTCTAGTAAGAAAGAGACCTACTGTAGTCTCTTCACTTGGAAGACTCTCACATCTGGAAACTATACCAAGCAGCTTAGCTTCTCAGGAGTAGGAAGTGAGTAGCTCCAACTTCCTCCTTTTCCTAACACTCTATTGGCCAATCGGTTTTAGAATGTAGACTATTTTTTCACAATAGGCACTGTAATTTTGTAGCATAGGAGTAGGGAAACAATGCACCACCAATGCCCAATTCTTCTCTCATAAGGTAGCATTGTAAATACCTATTGGGTCTATAGAAAACTTTCCCTCCCATTTCACCTAACGATGCACACCCTGGAACACCTCCTCCTCCAGTCCCAAGAGGCTTTCTCAGGGCTCCCCAATGGTGCCTGAACTTAAAAATGTGGGTAATCTATGCCACTACGAGTCTAGCTCAGCTCCTAAATTCCACTTAGCATTTCCATCCCTCCAGCTATAACGGGAAAGCAGAAGAGAATAACCAGAGGGGAAGGGGGGTGAGTACAATCAACAAAGAGGAGTTGGCTTCGGAGAGCTGAGGGAAAATCTGAAGGAGGCAGTTATTTGCAGCCATTAGGCTTTTGGGGGAGGGGGAGGGGAGGGTATGAAGTGGGATACAAATATAAGCTCCTACCTGGGCAAAGATTATTTTATTATCTTCATAGGAAAAGGAGAAGGCTTTGTATTCCCTCCCGAGCCCACAGAGATGAGGAAGAAGGGCCTTGTTCTACAGAGCCAGCCCAATCAGCAATCGTGAAAGCATTTGGTTTCCTGTCCTCGGTCTATAGGATCCCTGTCCTGGTGCATGCATTCCTCCCTGAAATACCGTCTGTAACCGGGCGCAGGAACTTGTGGCCGCTGGGCGGTCTCCCCGGCAGGAGAAGCGCTGAGGCCGGGCTGTGGTGCGCACCACGGAAGACCCCGCGCGGTGCTCGAGAGCTGCAGCCGGGCTTGGAGACGCGGCGCAAACCGCTGGCTGCAGCGTGTGTGCAAATCATTAGGAGTGGAAGGGAGGACCGCTACACCGAGGTCTTCTTCACTAAAGAATCAAGTCAGGCGGCGGGTGATAGGGGTGGGTGGGGGCGGGAACGCATCAGCTTCACAAAGTGACAAAGCCCTTTCATCGTAAATCAAGTTCAATCTCGCGCTCACGAAGGTCCTCATCTCTCAGTGGAGTTCCCGCGGGGACAACCCGCCATTCTGGACCGGATAGTAGCGGGAGCTGGGAGAGTCCCAAACCAGAGCGTGGGGGGAACACCGGGTGGGAGCAGCGGTGGAGACCTGGGTTTTGGTGCGACCTGACCTGCAGGTCGGCCGCCTCGGGAGCGCTTCTCCTGGGCTTCCATCCGCCAAGGCGGCGTTTAGCTGAGCATACGCGGGGCTGCGCGAACGAGGAAGTAAAAAGTGCCATTTAGAGCGGTTCCGCTGGCGACCTCTCTTCGGCCCCCGGAGCAAGGGTTTTGAAGGAGCAGACCTGAGGCCCCGCTCCTCCCCATTCGGCTTCCACTAAGCAATTATTTAAAAGGGAATGTTCAGAGTTGATTTGTCACTGAACACTACTTACCCCGGGATCTTTTGGTTTTTGAATTACTTTGTTGATCTGAAGATTGTGTTCTTTGGAACATGACCCTGTTTGGACTTACAGCTAATCAGGAAACGCTGCTGGGAAGGTCGCTCTATAATCACCTCGCGGACCTCCTCTTCGGGTGTCGCGGACCCTACCCTGGCGCGTCCCCTACCCCGGCGCGCCCCCTGCGGTCCCCTAGGCTTTGCCAGGAACCCGCTGATTCCCTGCACTTCGCTCCTTTACGCGCCCTGGGAGCTGTCTGTGGTGCTAGGAGAGCGAAACCGAGAGCGGGAGGTCAGAAGGAGAGAACAGGCGAGGCAGAGAGGAGAGAAACTGAGAATGCGAGGTTGGCCCGCTTACAAACGCCTTCAAAATTCAGCCGGAAGGAGGGGAGGTAAAAAGTCCCTTCTGGGTCATCTCATCGCCCTGAGACAGCTGACCTGGTTTCCAATGCAAGATGCCAGTGACACCTCCCTTTCTCTGAAAGCACACACCTCCAACCCCACACACTTATCCCTACTCAGCCCTGGGGATATTCAGCCTGCCAGAAGTAAGAAGGAAGGGGCACGGTCCTGGCCATACGCCCCAGCTCTAGGGAAAGAGGCAAGTGACAGAGAGAAAGACTGGAACTGGCCAAGGAAGCAGGACTATACAAAGACCTTGTGGGAGACTCAAGGAGTCTAGAGGCACTGTTCCAGGGTCCATAGGGTAAACCCTGCAGAAGTCCCCACTCACCTTTCCACTCACACCTCTCCAGCCAACAAACAAGCCACAGAGCAAGCCAGCTTTCCCTCACCAATAACTCAGAGCTATGAAGGAAACATCAATTCCCTCAGAGGCTCGCCCTGTTCCTGACTATTCTCACCAGTGGTGGAAAGTCAATCTCTTTCCAAGAATGTTGACTTCAAGTATGCCTGTCAGGCTGTGCCTGGCTTTTCAGAAAACCAGGCACCTCTCTTCCAGAATATTTTTTTTTTGTAACCACGAGACTTACTTAATAGAAACTAAAGTTTCCCTAGCCCTGGGGAGAGCTTTTCCAAATATTTTTAGAAAGTTAAAAATATAACAAAACAAACTACTCACAAGCCGCTTGTTTAAAGAGGGGAGGTGGGATTCAGCAGACTCCTGGGGAAGGGCTGCCTAGGCAGGAGTCAGATGGTGAGGAGGGAGGAGGAGGGAGATCTTGGTTTGAGGGTAAGCGGTTTTATTTGCAACATGGGAAACTGGCTGTCTAATTTGCCATCATGTGGGCTTTCATTTTAAGGGGTGGAGCAAAAATAAACTGATACAAGGTAGTAGGTATATTTGCTGGAGGCATGGAGTCAAGAAGCAATCATTACTTCGCAACTCATTGAAAATTGCTGGCTTGAGCTAAAAGAGTCCGTTGCTGGCTGGGGAGTTAACATCTTATTTCACACTCACTACAGATTTGTGCCAGGTTTGCTGGGGTCCCAAGCTGATCTTGGGGTAGTCAAGTCTACGGGGACTTTGTGGGTGTTTAAACATCTCTCTGAAAGAAGTTGGTGTTTCTGTACCAAGAAAAGATTGCCACAGAAAGTCCCTGCTTTGCCAGTCCCCAAATTACCAAAGGAGCAAACCAATGGAGTTTATCTGTGGAGTGCCCTTCAGAGACCAGCTGAAGGTGGGAAAAAGAATGGAGCACAGCTCCAGGAACAGCTTTCCTCTGGGCCGTCATGACTAACACCCTAACACCGGATCTCCCACAAGAAATGACTTTTGCCTATAATCTTGTTCCTTGCTTTTCAGAAAACCTGGGGTTACACTCATCACCCCCTAGCCAACCCAACTTTGTTAGGCAGGCATGGAATGCCAGAAGGATCTCTTTTAAGGAAAAGGACTGGGTTTGCATTTGACTTTTAAGGAGTACTTTGGGGAAATTTGAATAGAGTGACACTTGCTGATGTGCCCTTTGCAGTACTACTGAAGAAAGAAAAGAAGGAATCCAGCGCTCAACTTATTTTTTAGAAAAACACTCCCCCCACACACAATCAATATGCCAATTTGGATGGAACAGGAAGTGATCAAAACAAATTTAGAAGGATAATTGCCACTTTTGTTAGCATGGTTGAGAGGGAGGAGGAAACATGAAGAAAAGCAAATTTGGGAGGACTCTGGTGGATCTAGAGTAATTCTTGGCAGCAGTGGAATATGAGGTTAATTAAGAAACTGTGGTCTCTGTAGATGTCATGCTTCCCCCCACATTGTCCATCTGTGGAGACCAAGTTCAGCCTTGAGAGTGAAAGGGCAGCAGGCGGGCTCCTCAGCAGAGTTGCTGATGAGCTGCTGGAGGACTGCTGGAAGGAGAGGGGTGCTATGGCCTTGTCTATATTTGTAGGTTTGTTTATGTGTTTTTCCCAGCTGGATTTGAGGTCAGTATTTATAAGCAACTTGGGATGTGTGAACGCCAATGCCTTCCCAGGTCTCACTTGTGTAAGAGCTGACCAGCCCTAGGGCCAGTGCAGACAGAAACTGTAGTAGTGCCAAACCTTGGAAAGTGACTTTTTAGGCCCAGGAAGACCATTTTTAAACTATTTAAATTTGATTGTAAAACCCAGCAGCAGCTAAGATGACATAATGAGTGTCTACTGAGTGTTCTGGCATTAGGCATTCCCACAGACACAGTGACTCCCAGTTTCTAACTCAGCCCAGCCACCTGACATTTGTTGCCCCAGCTCAGTGGGGAGAAAAGAAGGGCCAGTCTAGACCGTTTTGTGAGAATCAAACAAGACCAAGACCATTTTTAGAGCAAATTGATGAGCTGGAGAGAAATCTGCAAACCACTCTTTAATTAGCAAAGGTCTGCGCAAGGCGCCTGAGGCAATTTCCTCCTGGATTTATCTTCTTTCTTACCTTCTTCCTTCCCACTCCTACCCAACACATGCTCCCACAGCACTCCACATTTAAAAAATTTTTTTTCAATTCTACGAAGGTTCAAACATCAGAAAAAGTTGAAGGATGGGTCTGGATGTGTTTCACTATGCGTCTTACCCCTTTGACACTGTACTAGGGCAGGAGTGAGGATAGAGATATGAGGATACCTGGATGAAGGCTCAGACTCTCTGGCTCCTCAGGAAGTGATCTAGGGGCAAGAGAAAGTTGGAGCAGCCCAGGAACTGCACCTCCTCCAATTCAGTTGTTTCCTCATATAGTTCTGAATGCTGAGCATGGATAGGGGTGGGCATGATGCCGGCACAGAAATCACAGAGAGGAAAAAGAGGGGGTGGGGGGGGGAGAGAGAGAGAGAGAGAGAATTGAGAGAGAGAACTGAGAGAGAGAATCGAGAGAGAGAATTGAGAGAGAGAATTGAGAATTGAGAGAGAGAATTGAGAGAATTGAAAGCCAGCGGGAGCATGCTTAAAGCAGGCGGCTGGCCTCCTCCACCCTCTGGGCAGGTCTTTTCATTTTGTAGTCCCAACCTATCCACAGACTCGGATAAAAAGCTCGGCAAGTCAGTCTCAGCCAGAGTCACATGCCTGCTCCAAGCATCCCAGCATAGCCAACTCACTAGGCCAAGAGGCTGGTGTGGGACAGGGGGGACTGGATGCCCCGTTGGGAACGAGAAGGAAAGGATCAAAGCCGGGATGAGGGCTTGTTAGCCGGGCCTCTCCGAGTCCCCCGGGTGTCCTAATTGCGCGCCCTGCAGCCTCCCGCTCTCAGGCTGTCCCACCGCCTGGGCGCTGGGCCGCGGGCTGAAGGAACAGCTGCGAGGCCCACAGAGCGGCGGCCCGCCTGCCCAGCGCTCTGGACCCTCGCTGCCCGGGAGGAGCCTAGGAGAAGGAGGAGGGAGGGGCAGGCAGACCCGGTTCAGCTGGGGATGCCAGGAGGGCCAGGACCGGAGGGGGAGTTGGCCGCTCACTTAGCCAGCACCAGCAGCCTTGTGCAGAGACTTTCTCTCGCGGCTTCGCGAGCTGCTCTGAAATTACCCAGTTAAAAAGAAAGGAATCCACACATATCAAATAATGGCTCGGAAGGGACCAGCATGAAAAATGGAGCTGTTTTTATATAAGTCAACCCAATGTCTTAACAGGTTTTATAATTTCCTTATGTTCCGGGATGGTTTTTTTTCCCCTAAATCAAGTCTGGCATTTCATCGCAGTACATTCTGCTTTAGTAAAATCAGCTCCCTTGGATTTCATCACTTATTAAAAAAAGATAAACTTTATTTTTGTAATTTTCAATCACAAAAAAATCTATATTTTTGTCTAAGCATTTATTTTACTGAATCAAAAAGACATGAAAAGAAAAATCATGTTTTACTAACGTATATAAGTGACTCTTTTTTGGACAACATATAATAAATATGATATATCACTTATCACTGAGTCTCTCAAATGTACATTTTTTTTTTCATATTATGGAGCATGCCACTTTTCCAAAAGAAAAAGGTCATGAGAAATCAGTGCAAAGTTCTCAGGTACCCTCCTCTTTTCTCTGGGGCAGACGGAATGTCCACAGCAACGCCCTCTGCCTCGGAATTTGAGGCTGTCCATCCATCTACAGTTCTCTGCCTGTGCAGTTTCTTCTCCGTGCCCTTCTTTCTTTCTTCCTTCCTTACCCCTCCCCCCTCCCTCCCTCCTGCTTGTCCCTAAAGTCATTTTTAAAAAGAACTTGAGGTTTTGTTTTTGTTGATGTTTTCACTTACTGGTCACGCACTTTGTGTGGGGTCAGCGTTTTCGCCAGTCACACTGCTGTGGCAGAGCTTTCCAGCCCTGTCTCTGGGGGTGGGGAGATGGAGAGAAGAGGGCAGGTTCCTCTTTGGGGGCCCCCGCCCACTGGTGAGCATCTTCCTCTTACTTCTCTGCTTCCCTGGTCTGCTGCTAGGGAGGCCCGGTTGGCCTGGTGCGGGGAGAAGAGGGGCAGCTGTCCGGGTCGGGGAGGAAACGGGGGAAGGGGCTGCAGCGCCGTCGCTCGTTCTTCACCGGGGGTGCGGGGTTCCTGGAATGGGGTTGGACAAGGGATTGATGGCGGGCTGTCCCCCGGGCCCCAGGCCGTGGATGAGCACGCGAGGCACCAGGGGCCGCTGCAGCTGGGGATGGGGCGCGGGAGGAGTCCGGTACATGCTGCTGTACATGGCGGCGGCAGCGGCCGCTGCGGTAGTGCTGTCCATGCTGCCCAGCAGGCTTGGGTGGTAGAAATACGGCGACGGAAACATCCTCTGCAGTGCCGAGTAGTTCCCCGCCTCGGCCAGCAGCTCCAGGCCCACCGCCGTCTGCCGCTTCCACTTGGTCCTGAAAAAAAGCGGGCGTGCACACACCTCAAAGCTGTGGTCACGGTCTAGGCACTGAGGGCCCTTCTCTCACCCTCTCCTGCCTTATCTTCCTCCGGGGTCAGGAGGGCTGAGAGAGTTCTGAGAACTGGGAATAGACCACATCTTCTGGCCTCCACCCCACCCTCTTGTTCACAGAATAACTGTAATTCAAGTCAATTTTTTAAATTACACCTTCAATGTCTAAGGCATTCATAAATGAAATTCTACAAGCTTTGCTTCTTCTTCCTGATCTTCTGCTGTGCTGTTGCCCCTTATGGTTTGGCTACTTCCTGAAACTTTCCTGGAGGCCACCTAAAACCACTCTCTTTTCTCTCCTTCTCTAATTCTCTTCCTGGAATGAGTGGCTCCCCGATAATCCCAGAGTGTCGCTCTCTGCCCCTCCCCCTTTCCTCCAGGCCCAGTGAGAAGAAACGGTAAACAAAGGGACACAAAGATTCCTGGGCCTTGGACCCTGGCCCCTCTCAGTCCCCAGGGCTGTGGAGACACATCTCTCTCATCAGCCTGACAGGACCTTACAGCAGGCAGGGGGCTTAGGGCCAGGAAAGCGACAAGGTTTCAAATCGGAATTCGTCTGAGGGAGGGCTCTCCCAAGGGGACAGTACCTCGGGGCCATTCTGGGAGGGGGAAAATGCATTTCAAGATATTTTCTCCTCTGGGAGAGAGTAACAATTAAAACCTGTGATCAGCTTTTCCCAGTCTCCTCCCTCCCCCACCAAACCCCCGCTAGGAAGAAAAGGCGAGCAGGCCTTTGCTCAAGTGCCTCATGATGGAACTCAGGGCTGGTGGGCTGTCCATACCCGGCAGATCCAGCCAAATTAATAAACATGTCGCCCATTTTAAATTGGCTACAAATGACACTAATGTTTTCCGACAGAATTAGGGTGGCTGAAACCGTATGTAATGAGACAGAAAATTATGGTAAAGATGACAACTGGATAGGCACTTCCAACCGCACTTATGAACGATTAGAACACAAACGAGAGAAAAGGAAGGGGAGAGAAAATCGAGACAAGGAGACAGCCACGACCGCCAGGCTTGGAAACACAGCGCGGCGTGGGCCTCAGGTTGCTCGGGTTCACTCTACAGTTCAGGGGCTTGCAAGCCACCAGTGCCTTTCCTAATTTCTTTTCGAAGGAAGCAGTGGTTCCTGGTAGGCTCTAAGGCAGCCAATACAGGGGACAGACCCTCAGTTCTGACTCGTGGCCAGCCCCCAAATCCTCCCGCCTGCAGCTGCCTACCCTACCTCTCCTGGCTGCCCCACAGGCCAAGGCAAGGATGTTTGAGTCGATACTGTCGGGCAGCTCTTCTGGGACCAAATGTGTGGCCAGCTATAGATATCCGTAACCAGCCTGGAGCAGGCCCAAAGGATGCATCGTTCAGGCTCTACAGACATAGGTGTCAGCTGCATAGATGTCTCAATTTGAGAAGGTGTGGCTTGACTGATTTGGGGGCAAAGGGGGGGTTTTCCAGCCACTCGGGTTTGAGGGTTTCAGTGGGAAAGGAGGACATGTTAAGATACTTAGAAATGCAAAACTCTCTAAACTCCAGCGGGCCATCCAACAGCTCTCACCTTGGGGGTGTGGCTAATCTCTGCTCCGGCTTGAAAGCCCCCAAGTACCCACTTCTGGCCCTCAAGGTCCCTAAAGTCTCCCAAGGCCGGGAGGGAAGGTTGGTGCCATAGTCGCGACTTGGATGGCTAGACACCTTTGCTCCCTAACACAGCCTCTCTTACCTGCGGTTCTGGTACCAGGTCTTGACCTGGGTGTCCGTAAGGTTGAGCGCAGCCGCCAGGTCCATGCGGTCTTGCACACTCAGGTACTTCTGTCGCTCAAAGCTCCGTTCCAGTTGATTCAGTTGGTGGTCCGAGAAAGCCGTCCTGGCTTTGCGAGGCTTTTTGGCTCTCACTGGGGGACTCTCTCGGCTACTCGTAATCTCCCGGTCTCCTTCCTCTTTTGTTCCTAAGATAGAAACCCAGACACAGCTTAGTAAAGTAGCCTTAGGGTAGAGTGTCCTCCTAGCACACACTTTCAAATTCCCAATCCAGCCGCTAGCCTCAGGGGACTATATTTTGCCACCCTCCTCACACACATACTTAGACCTTAGTCAATATGAAGAAAGGGGACCAATTTCTGGCTGTGGAGTGTGGAGTCTTGTGCAGAGCTCCTAAAAGGATTCTAAAAAGGACATGTGATCTCCCTACCTTTGAAAGTTAAAAAGAAAAAAAAAATACTTTACAAAGGGTCCTTTTGTTATTGTTTCCTTAACTGAGAGACCCTGTCCCTTTCCTTTATTATTTTCACTATGATTTCATATTTTTCTATTTTGGTACTTTAAAAAAGGTCTTTCTACTTCGTTTTTCTGAGGAGGGGGCACCTTTTTCATTTCATTTTTCTGTTTACTCCAAGTTATAGGCATTTGTTTTCCTTTTTCAGTGTACTTGGGAAATTTTGAAATCAAGCTCTCTGCAGCTGCTTGCATCAGGTCTTTTAAAGCTTCAGGAAGAATATGTCACCCAGACACCGAGCTGAGCTCAAAATCACTGAGCCCATTCAGGTGACAGCCCTGAGATTTCCGGATTCTATTTGTCAACTTTGGTTTTTTACTGAAATGCTGGGAAATCGATATGTCAATCCCTCTCTGTTTGTACCCGTTTTTGCTGCGCTCCTTGATCTTCCCTGCAGGAAGAACAATAATCTCTCTAATTGACCCACTGGGGAGGTTGGTGCACAAAAAATCGCCAGACCAGACTGTACATCTGTTTTGGGCACTATTATGCTAATGCTATAATAGTAAAATGAGGAGTCAATATCCTGCCTTCCAGTCAGCACACATCTTTCCCAGAGATGGAAAAGATTAATAATAATAATGATGACGATGATGATGATGATCATAATAAATAACTTATCGGTAAAAGAAAAAAAGAACTTTCCTGGAATGTTAAAACTCTTTTCCCATAAAGACCAGAACACCTATGAAATTGTGTGAAGATAAAATGGAAAAAGGAAGTTAAAGAACAATTTCATTTGCCATCTTCTGATTTGACAAAAATAGATAAATTCAATTCCATAAATTTTCACTTTCATAAATATTACGTTTCAATTACCTGTAAGGAGCCAAAAATCTTACTAAAATGCAGCTATTCAGTGGGGCCATTGGGGTAAGAAGAGCATTTTTAAAATACTGAAAACCTGATCATAAAATTTTACCTGTGAGCTTCTCTATATTAATCGTGACCCAATTAAAAACAAAGTTGGTCTCTTAATCAACTCGAAATTTTTTTTTTCTTCATTAAATCTGATCATTGTGATGGTGTTCAGAAAATGCAGTGCATTTGGGGTGGGGATAAGGGGGATGAATTAATTTGCATTAAAGAATAAACACCACGTTGTTACCACACCTCAGGACACAAGGCTAGCTAAGCTTGTTTCTCTCTCCCTTCTCCCCCTATTCCCACTCCCAAGATCTCGGCTAGAAAAATCTCAAGTCCTTTCTTTTTATCAACGAAAGTATTTTTCGTTAGATCCCTTCCGCCAAGTCCCCCTTCCTAGTAAATTAAAATTAAGTAAAACAAAGAAAAGAGGAGGATGGCTGTGAGGGTTGAGAGGTAGAAATATAACAATAAACAGAACTTCAGACGAGCCCCCCAAATCTCACGCCTAGGCCTTACTCCCTCTTGAAGGTCTCGACTATGGCACGATCGCCTTAGAAGCTCCCGGAATAACTCTCCATCAGAGATTCGCGGGAGACTGAGGGGAAGACAGGGAACCAGAAGAAGCTAGATCGTTGAAAGAGCCAGGCGGCGCGACTCACCGTGGCATTTGATGTCGCTCTGGGAATCTTCCCGCTTGTCGAGTTTGTTTTTGCTGTCCTCCTGCTCCAGCTTTGGCCTGAAGCTCTCGTGGGCTGCGTTGCTCTCCTGCTTCGGGGTGTGGTGGGGAGAGGAGACGCTGGTGCTGTAGGGTGCACAGGCCGCCAGAGGTTTGCTGTCGCCCAGGATGTCCTTAATTAAAAAAGAAGAGGTGGAAGTCCTGGGGGCCGAGGCAGCGGAGCCCAGCTGCTGGGCGGGTGGCTGCTGCGGTGGCGGTGGCGGTGGCGGCTGCTGCTGGGGTGAAGGCTGCAAACTTTGCGTGGGGGCCGCGGCTGGCGGTGGCGGCTGTTGGCTGTGGTGGAGGTGGTGGTGATGCTGGGGCCCATCCGCTACCAGATGCGGCTCCGGGGGCTCCATGGTGACCGAGATGGGAGAAGAAGGCGCCGTTCCTACGGTATCAATCTCCGAACAGGGGGAAGGAGTGGCCTGACTCCTAAAATCCGCGGTCCTAGCCTCGCCAAGCGGGCGGAAATCTCCATTCATCATGCTGGGGCTGCCCGAACTGGCACTGGACAAAATCGTGTCTATTCCAAAACTCGACCCGCTGGCCCCTTCCATTGTTGTCATTTCTACATGAGGTCCACGCCACTCCGCCGCTCAGCAGCCGCCCGGACCAAGCCAAGGAAGCTATCGATCGTAAAACAAAATAAACACTAAACAATATTGTCACCGCTTTAAAAGAAAACAAAAAACAAAAAACAATGGGGCAGGGAAGGAAGGAAGGATAATTGGGAGGTGGCAATCGGTAGACAGTTTCGACACAAACTTTTTTTGTTTCCTTATGCAAAAAGTAGGGGTGGGATGATAGGAAGACCCAGGGGAAAGTTACAAAAATGGTCGAGGAAGCACAGAACCTGCGCTCCAGGAACGACCACGCACGTGGGGCACGGCTGGCGGCGCAGGGGACCCAGGCGAAGGCGCAGGCGGCAGGAGGTGACCCCAACGCCGTTGCCGCCTCTGCCGCCGCCGCCTGGGTCTGTCTGCCCACAGCCTGGCACCAGGCGGCAGCGGCGGCGGCGGAGGTGACAGGTGCAGCGACGGCGAAGCCCGGGCGGCTGCGCGCCCTCGGAGCTCCCCAGCGGCTCCCCGAGGTGGCTGCCGCGCGCGACCCGGCCGCCTCGGAGTCGAGTTTCTGAACTTTCTTGGAAAGTTGTGGAGCAGACACCGCCGCAGTGGCCGCGGCAATAGAGGAGGAGGAGGAGGAAGTTGAGGTTGGAAGAAAAAAAAAAAAAAAAAGGAGCGGGCGCAAGCAGAGGAGGCGGCGGAGACGGGCGCCTTGCGACTCCGGCCGCTGCCGGGCGCGTTCGCTTGTAATCCGGCTGCTGGCGGGCGGCGCCGACCCCCTCGCGTGACGTCACGGCCACTGCCGCCGCTCCCCGCACCGCGCGGGGCCCGCGCCCCCGCCGCCGAGGCCGCGCGCCGGGCCCGGCGCCCCCATTGGTCGCGCCCGCGCTAGCGAGCGACGCCGACGTGCCGGGAGCCAATGGGCACGCGACTCGCGGCCCGTCAGCGAGCGCGGCTCGGGCCCCGCTGCTCTTTTGAGAACCTGCACATCCCTTTGCTTGCAGCCCAGAGAGTCCTATAGTGGTCTCGGTGTCCACGATCATGCGGGAGGGCAAAGGGAGAGAGGGGAAGAGAGCAGAGGGAGACCAGAGAAGGGAACCGAAGCGTGGAAAGAGAGAGAATAGCAACGATTTGCCCGTTTTCTTAAGAAATCCGAAGAGAGAAGAGTAAGAGGACGAATGGAAAAGCAATCTGTCTGGCTTACCTTTACACTCCAGCGCAGCCTCCCTCCTAGCATCCCCAAACACTCGCTTGAATAGTCCGAGGATACTGAGAGCAGAGGGAAGGGACCCCTGAAGGACCCCACAGGAAAGTGTGTAACTCCAGCAGATTTACTCCGAGCTCTGATTTCTCCCCCCAAAAGCCTGGGCGCCCGGGCTCTGGGCCCAGCTAGGTGTCCGGTCCCTGAGTGGGGATGGAGCGGGTCTGCGTCCATCCGGCACTCTCGGGAGGAATTGGGGAAGGGGCCTGCTCGTCAAAACCAAGACCGGGTCTAGGCACCAATCAGGGTCCGTGCTGGAAGAAATGTCTGGCCAGACACTTTCTCGCGAGCAGGGAATAAAAGCCAGATAAAAGCCAGAAGGATTTTGTAGTGGCAAGGGCAGACGCGGTTCACTGCAGTGTCAGGCTGGCATGGGGCTCAGGAACTTGGGTGGCGGGCCTGCAGCGCGCGCACTCCGTCTTACCACCAGCCAGTTTTCAATCTCTCTCTCTCTCTCTCTCTCTCTCTCTCTCTCTCTCTCTCTCTCTCTCTCTCTCTCTCTCTCTCGCTCCCTCCCTGCCCCTTCAGCCGCTCACTTGCAAACGAAAGAGTCACTGTGGATCCACTGGGGAACCTGGAACACAGCATAACTGAGACGAGTCGTTGGAGAGTATCAACTTGCATTATTTTCTCTAGGACGTCTCCAACCTGTCTCTTGTTGAATGTCAGAGTAATGGGAAGTGCCAGTGACAAGACGGGGTATTACTCCTGATTAAGTGCCGTGTCAACCTAATTAGCAGAGTAATTATAAGGTGCTAATGAATGATTCAAAGTTCTTTGAGTTACATTTTACTCCAAATTACCATTTTAAGAACCCTATGAATCCGAGTGGCTGGCATCTCTTCCGTGACTAGGTGCAGAATGGTGGTAGAAATGGCCTTTAATGTCTCCAAGGGCTGGGCCGAAATCTGGGGTTAGTTGCGGTTATAAAGGTCACTTTCTGGGGAAAAGCTTTTTTTTTTTCTATTGAAGAGCTGGCAGGCGGGGGATTTCAGGGAGGCAAATGACCTCCTAGGACCAGATATTGCCTTTCTGTCGAAACTGGGTCTGTGCGAGCTTTGGATCCGGAGGCGGGTAGGTGGGACCAACACATTCTCTCCGTGTTTTCCCAGAGAATTCGATATGTTTGACCCAGAAAAGGCCTGCCTTATTTCGAGGGTGTTTTGAGCTGCTTATCTTTGTGCGTTTTTTCCCCGGTTCTGTCTCTGAGGAGAATAGCGGAGAGGGCAAAGACCGAGACGAGGAGATGTACAATCCCGGCCGCTCTCGCTTTTCTAGTAGGGCAAGGGGAGTTTGGCGGAGGAGCCGAGGCGGGAACATCCAGCAAGCGGCAGCAAGAGAACGAAGTGGTCCGTCCGTCCGGCCTGGATCGAGCCCTTCTCGGCCGGGAAGCCGCAGAGGGCCTGAATGACTCCTGGAGCGTGCTGGATCAGCCGCCTTTGGTGCGGAAACTGCGCACCGACCAGTGGGACCCACCTGGGAGTTCGATGGCCCTGCCTTTGCCTTCAGGCCGGCGGGAATTTTAGAACTGCCCGCCCGCGACTGAAGAGGGCATCTATCTTATCAAAGGTCATAATGTCCCGCCCACAAGACTGGGTGCTGCACACCCTCGAGGCCTCGGCACCCTGCTACCCTGGTACACTTGGCTTTGTAAGAAGGGCGCTGGGGCTGCCCGAGACTATACGCAAACGCTGCACGTTCTTTCTTCTCCCTTCAAATATCCAGTAGGGCTCTTCTTATTCTGACATCACCCACCAACTTCCAAAATAGGTGCCTTTCCTCCCAAACCTGGGCCTCCAGCCTTTACCTCCCTGCTAACTATTCTGAGTGGAAAGTGAGGAGGAGGGAAACAAATTTAAGAACTAGAACTAACGCACTACGCAAATCACTTATTCTCGACCTTGATAAATAATTTATTTAATCCTGTTTTTGTTTTGTTCCGACTCCTAAAATGACTCAAGCGCTCAAAAGACTGATCGCACAGCTTGTGTTGAGAGGTTCGACAGGATATTTTGCTTGGAATAATTCACAACATTAGCAAAGGAGACAGGAATATGACCCTACCAAAAAAAAGAAGAAGAAGAAGAAGAAGAAGAAGAAGAAGAAGAAGAAGAAGAAGAAGAAGAAGAAGAAGAAGAAGAAGAAGAAAGAAAAAAGAACTATAAAAGGAAAGGGAGAAAGGTGGCAGTGTTAGGGGAATGTTCGTTTTACGAAAACTCTAAAGCAAAGAAAACAAGCCCAGTGGGCCCCCCCCACACACACACCTTGTGAATGTCTCAGATCGTGTTTTTTTAAGAAAAGGTTAAGATCATAGATGATTTCTTCAGGTGGGATGTTAGATCAGATTTGGAAGCAAAAATTGTGAGAGGAAAATAGGACCTTGACTTTTATCAAGGCTCCTGTCTTTGAGTCCCCACCAGAGCAGAAATACTAGTAGCGACCTGAAGATGCAAAAAAGGGACTCAAAGACTAGATCAAAACTTAATGAAAAACAAATTCTTCAGAGCTGGGGGGGTCTGTTTCTTAACTTTTCTTTTTTCCTTCAGACACATTCCTCTTTTGCTATTTTATTTCTGATAATATATGTATACACCCAAGAAGTTGTGCACTTTCTGGCAGAGCAAACATAATTAACTTTTTATTTAAAAATCGAAATTCAGAAATGGAACAGAGTGCAGAATAATCATAATTTCAATCCCCATGTGTAGAAAAGGAAATACTTTAACTGGATTTATTTAATCTCAGATTTTTCCCGATGGATTTAAAATACAAATAAATAGAGTCTCTAAACTGACACGAATTTGAAAATAATCTTCCATTTTCGGACCTTCATTTTCTTTAAAGGGACCAAAGAAGAAGGAAAATTCTTTAATTTTTGGAAAATTTTAGAATTCTTGAGTAGAAAGCCAATTATTTGCCAACTGTGGATAATAAAGAACAACTTTTCATTCCAGCCTCTGAAAGACACGTTAATCCTGATGCTCCTTCCCCGCCACAGAGAAAGTTTCAAACACTCAGACGTTTTAATGACAAGTTTTATTCCTCAATACACTCTATGGGCCCATTTTTACAACTGAGATCTGGGGCTATGTTTAAACTGGAGCATCAGGTTTTTTAAAAAAAGAAAAAAGGAATTGAACGTTGAAGAGATGCACCTGTAGATTATAATGAACTTAGAACTGGTATTTCTTCCTATCTTATTTAATTTGAACGTTTCTCAGGGTCCTCGTGATGACAATGCCCACTGTAGGAAATGAGGTGCAAAGGCTCTTCCCTCCACTGGGCGGCGCCAAGAGCCCCGAACCAAGAGAACTGGCTATTGTTTCTTTCTATAAAAGACGCAAAATACACAAATAAGCTCTCTCCCTTGTAAGGCTGACTTCCTGACGATGTTGTGACCTCTAGTCTTTTCAAAGCTACAGAAATGCCGGGCGTTTTCTTTCTTTTTTCTCCAGCCTATCAATACATTTCCCACTGCTTAAGGACTTGATGCATATT
This sequence comes from Rousettus aegyptiacus, assembly GCF_014176215.1. Taxonomy (NCBI): domain Eukaryota; kingdom Metazoa; phylum Chordata; class Mammalia; order Chiroptera; family Pteropodidae; genus Rousettus; species Rousettus aegyptiacus. The sequence goes on from NW_023416284.1 coordinate 63,445,896, forward strand.
TGCTTAGAAAAAATAATATAATAAAGAGAAAGACATGAAAACACTGAAATCTAGTCCCTTAAATAGACCGAAACCAGGAGGGAGCAGAGAAAGAAAGGTAAAGTGAAAGAAAAATAACTACATAACAAAACTTTTTAACAGAAGAGCAGATTAAAATAATAGTCTATGTAATTACTAATTGTCCCAGGGGAATAAAAGTTTGAGAGCTCGTCCTTGTATCATAGTAAAGTTTTTAAGAACTAAAAGTTTCACCACACTTTAAAGTTCAGAAGAAACTTAACCAAGTTGGCTCTCTCTTGAGAATTAGATGTGTGTTGTGTCGAGCAATTAGCAGGAAGGCAAATAGAGATGTAAAGGAAAGAATACTAGATGAGGGAGTTTTCGTCTCATTTTCCCACTTTCCAATGTTCTTGAGTAAGGCATTTAACCTTCTGATCACCAGCTTCCTTCTCTATTAAAAGGGAGGATCCTTGCCTAGAATAGAGTGATTGTGGTAACTAAACAACACCTTCTGTGTAGAAGGTCTTTACAAAATGTGAAGCGAGATTTTGACAAATGAACAATGCAAAGGTGACATTTTTTTTTCTGGCTATCGGTATCATACAGTAGCCATATATTTTTTTTTCACTTCTTCCTTCCCTTACTCATTTTGTTCAATCACTTAGTCAATAAATATTACTGAATGCTCATTCTGTGCCAGGTGTTTGAGAATGGGACACTAACCCTCCTCAGAGAGTTGATCAGAGATTGATATGGTGGAAATTGTCGTAAATTCCACAAGGCCAACATGAATCTGCTACCGCGGGGATCCTTGGGAGGAATAGGGAAACAGAAAGGCTTCCTGAAGGAAATGAAGTGTGTGTTCAGTCATGAAGGAAAGGGGGTGTGTCCCAAGTAGAGAGATATATGGAGGGATTTATTTGGTAGCTATCAGGAATAATGGTGCAAAAATGCCCACAAATTGCCCAAAATTAATCTCCTGACTATGGAGCTGGGCTGCAGTCTGTGGGCATATGTTGTCTCCAGGGATCTCTCCTGAGTGCTGCAGGAAGTTACAAAATACTCTTGGAGCTCCTTAGAAGAAACAGGAACTAACTGCCCATGTCCACAGACCTCAGCAGCAGAATTTTACAGCAGGTTTGGTTTGATCCCAAGCCCCTCAAACCAGGAGTGAAACCACTCTTCTCCAGCCTACTCCTGCTTCTTTTCTTCTTTCTAGAGTTCCAAGTTTGGAGGGAGAAAGACATCTCTCTAGAGTCAGGCGTGGAAATAAGAGAAGACAAAGTGGAAGCAGTTTGAGGAGAGGGTGGGGAACATGGGGAGAGATTTTATTGTACCCTTTCTCAACTGAAGCATTGTTCATTGAAGACTGGCTCTTGGATAAATGACCCCCCCCCCACCCTCGTGTGACAACGCAACTTCCCTTTCCAGAGAACTCAGGAGCTTCTAAGGCTCAGGAAACGAGTTGAATTTTCTATCCACTCCTGAGGTTAAGAGGGAATAGAAGGGCCGAGGCAGAGGAGAAATCAAAGCCTCAGAGAGCTGGGCGAAGATGCCAATCAGGGAAGGAGAAATTCATTTGCGATGTTAATTAACAAGTGTCTAATTAAAACGGCACTTTGAGTGCTAATCAATCGCCTTATTAAGTTAGAGCCATCACTGGAACAAATTGAAAGCTCCCCGCCCCAGCTCCTGCCTCTGATGCGGGCGGGGCTGGGTTCCCAGGCACAGTGCGGGGAATGGGGGGCGGACTCCATCAGTGCCGGCAGCCTCTAGCGGGGTCTACAGAATCCTCCAACTCTAGGGTCGAACCTCTCGCCCCTGCCCCGCGACCTGCTGAACTGGACATGCGTCTAGGAGGTGATTTCTAGTTCAGTGCACCCGGCACTAGAGATGGGGTTGCGTCGGAGAAGAAACCGATCAGCTAACCTGGACTTTGCTTCCCCAATGAACGCCCCAAAATGCGTGGGAATGAGACCTAAGGACCGCAAGCCGGCTGGGGCGTTGGGGCCGGGATAGAGAAGCAATTCAGCCCGAGAGAGGGCGCTCTTCTGCCGGGACCAACCACTTCCATTTCCCGGGACGAACCGACAGCCTCACTTTGAAAATTCTACTTAGGCCCGGGCCCAGCCCAGAAACCAGGAAAGAGCTAGACTGTCTTCAGACAGCAAGGACAGAACAACCGGCCTTCTCGCTTCTGTCTCCTGGGGCTCCATAAAAATCGGGTGGGGTGCGAGGAGGGAGGAGGACGTGGGGTGCTGATCAAATGGAATACTGGCACACCCTCTCCAGCCCTACGTGCCTCCCACCCAACCGATTCACGCTCCTCCACGTCTTTGGCCCTCCAAACTCTCTAAGAAACTTAAGATTTCGAATCTCTGTTTTGAGGAGCCTTCTGCATTTCCTAATTGTTAAATGCCTGCTTTTCACCAAATTCCCAAGGGAGAAGTATTTGGCAATAAGAGAGGACTGTGAATTTAAATGATAATTAAGTGGGTCCTACTGCTGCAACAACACCTGCCTTGCGGCCCTTGTTAAGACAGAACACACCCAGCGCGCATACCGCAACATTGCTGGGGTGTGCAGTAAAGCGCAGTGAAGAGGGACTCCGGCAGACCCCTGTATGGTTTGCTTTTTACGGCCTGCTACGGAGAAAGAGGACGCCATTGGAAGAAAGTCTTCTGTGTGGTGGGTGATATGTGGCGTGGCCCAGTGTGCGGTATAAGCGCCTACGATGATACATGTGTGTACTGAGGAAGTCTGTTGGCTCGCCTTCCCGGAGGTGCATTGGACCACGTCTGCTGGTGGGTCTGAGCATGCCTGAGGGGTCCCTGGAGAACCTAAAGAACGGCTCCCACGTGCAAAGTTCAAATGCATTAATATTTTCATCATATTATCATTATTCAATATAATAATATTTGCTCGGTTAGCGGCACTAATTAGGCCACATTAAAACTGTATTGTCTCCCTAATGGTGCGTAATGTGTCTACACTCACATTTTTCTCTCTGAGGATGGGCGGCTCTTGGCTGGCAGGCAAGAGGAGACGCGAGCAGTGGGGTGGATTGGGGTGTGACGCCCCCAAACACACACACACACACACACACACACACACACACACACACAGAGGCAGGTATCTGCCAGGCGAGGTCCGCGGTCTCTCCGCGGTGAAAGAGACCCTCTGCTGCGCACGTGGCCCTGGGCCCTGCACCCTGAAACGTCCTCCGGCTCCCTGGTGCTTTGAACTCCACGAATTGATTTTGCTACCCTTCTCCCTTTTGTGTATGTGCCTTCAATTGGTTAAGTTTTTAAGGTTTGGAAGGGCCTTTGTGAAAGAATTAAAATACTTTTAAGTGGGGCCCCTTGCCCGAGAACTGGAGGTCTCGCCTTCTAGCTTGGGGCTTTTATGACCCCTTCCCAAAGGGAATTTCTCTCCGAGATTCGAGGGTGGGAATGTAAAAGAAGCGGCCACAGAGCAGCTCGGGTCTAGGTCTTTCACGTCGGTCGGCCCGGCGTCCTGCAGTCCCCGATGAGGTGGTTGTTAAGCTCCAAGAGAGTGCCCCTCCCTCGGGCGCTGCGGCGAGATCACTCTGAATATGTAATATATTTGTAACGCGCGCGGAGGTGTGATGTGTGCTCTAGAATGGGGGTGGGGAGGTTGAAGCCGGATTGGGAGGGGGACACACAGAACTCACATTGTACTGCGCAGTCTAACGATCTGAACATTCCTTTATTAAAAACTGCTGCGTGACATTTACACTGAGCCACCAGCCTCTGCCTCTAATCCGGGCGAAAATGTATTATATCGCCGAATCGTGGTGCCGGCGTGCAGAATGCTACAGTCCGCGGCCAGGCTTCTCAGCTGCAGTCCAGGAAGTCCCTAGCCTCCCACCCCCAGGGGTAGGCGAGGTACTGCCCACCAGCCCTGGGCTCCCAGGTGTGACAAGCACCGGGTCTCTCGCTCAAACCCCAGCCAGCCGCCAGGCTCTGCGTAGCACAGGTACCGAGTCCTTACTTCTCGCAC